>NC_080675.1:76012304-76315876 GCF_030445035.2 Dasypus novemcinctus
GTTTCTGCCATCTCTGTCTTCCAAATTAAACCCAAGAGTTCAGTTCTAGAGAATTAGAAACCTGAAGTTCAGCACAATCACCATATGCAACAGTGATAAAAATCCATCCAGGTTACTTTATGGAGGTTTCCTGAAAGAGGAAGCTGATGCTTGTTAGGTCTTCCATCCACTGGAGTTTGTAGGTCAGCTTGAAGGGGGATACATGAAGATACTACCATGGTGGTCTTTGCATTTAATAGCTGACTTGTAGATAGTAGACAGGGGCTTGGGTCTGAGGCTCCATAGATGCACCCAATCATGAGAGCAGGTTCTACCAACATTCAGTGTTCAGTACATTGTCTTGGGCAGTCAGATATAGAATACTCCTTTGCCCAAGCCACATTCAGTATTGTTTTTCACATTACCTTGACTAGAAATGCAAATGTGGGAAGCAGACTTGGCCCAGTGGATAGGGCATCTGCCTACCACATGGGAGGTCTGTGGTTCAAACCCCGGGCCTCCTTGACTCTTGTGGAGCTGGCCCATGCGCAGTGCTGATGCACACAAGGAGTGCCGTGCCACGCAGGGGTGTCCCCCACATAGGGGAGCCCTATGTGCAAGGAGTGCACCCGTGAGAAGAGCTGCCCAGTGTGAAAGCAAGTGCAGCCTGCCCAAGAATGGTGCTGCACACAGGAAGAGCTTACAGAACAAGATGATGCAACAAAAAGAAACACAGATTCCTGGTGCCACTGATAAGGATAGAAGTGTTCACAGAAGAACACACAGTGAATGGACACAGAGAGCAGACAAATGGGGGGTGGGGAAATAAAAAAAATCTTAAAAAAAAAAAGAAATGATACAAATATCATGGGTGAAATGGACTCTGTAGAATGACATACTCCAGCCTCCTCACTTGCGCATTTAGCTTCCTTAATTACCTAGTTTTGATTTGAGGATTTCTAGTGATGGTCTGCTCAGTAGCCCATTTTATTTCAGCCCATTTCAGGAGTCCAGGTCTAATTATTAGAAATATTCTCCATATATTCAGCTCTTATCAGTTAGCACATTATTATTGTCCTTGTAACTTCTTTTGTTCAAATGATTTCTTCCAGGGCATAAACTTTGATATTCTTCAAGCATATTTATCAAATCTGAATTTAAAATTCACATAGAATTATAAGGAAATTTATGGAGGAAGAGTATAGGATTACAGAGTTTCAGAATTGGAGGATCATATGATAATTTATATTTGATTTTTTTCATTTATCACCTCTCATAGATGTTTAAGTTCCCATGCTTACTTTAAATATCAAAAGAAATCGCTTTCAGCACATTAGATAAGAACTGAATTGCTATCAAAATACCTCTGAACATAAGTGCTGCATAGAATTAACTGTATAGAAATGTTCAAGGTCATTTAGTCTAATTAATAATAAAGTCAATCAATATGCACTGAATGCAGTGGATGCCCATAGAAATAATTAAGCTAATTGTCTTTGGGGAATCCATGTTTGCAGATTTCCCTTCCAATTTGCCATGCTCTGTCTGAGGCTGCTTTCCCCCCTACCCTCCCAGTTCTTTTTATGTTTTCAATAGAGATCAATAAAGATCCGACCAGGATTTAATGGGATTCTTATGAGAATCTTTTTTTCTTCCTTTTTCACCAACCCCTCTACCCCCACCCCCAACCCACCACAAATTACATGAAAGATTTGGGTTTAGCTTGAATAAATCATGATTGTTGTGTATCTCATAGCATGGTAACAAGAGGGTGAGGGTGCATGTGTGCTGAGGGCGGCTGGGTGCTGGGATGACTAGAACCACCACACTCTTCAGTTATCTTATCCTCCCTGGGAAGGATCATTAGCTGAGAGTGTAGAAAAAGGGCCAATCTACCTGACTAATAGCCAATCCCAACGTAGCTATGTGGGATCTGTGGATTTGCACAGAGCTCTCTTTCTAGTGAACACAGAGCGATATCAAGGAATACTTTTCTTTGCCTTTTGAACCAAATATTAAGCTGGAGGCATTATTTATATCCTTTCCCAAAAAGCTTTACCTGTCTCTCAAATACATAATTTAGAATAATTTTCCTAAGGCATTTAGGAGGAAAGTTAGCATCTGAGTAAAATGAAATCCTCATGGTTCTGCTTTTTTCCTAATACTTCCTTCCTTCAACTACCTTGTGCCTATATATAGTAGCAAGTACTTAGGGGCAGAAAAATGAACGTATATCAAGTGAATGTCCCTGAATGTCTGCGGGGAAGTGATTATGTCTAAAAGACAATCTCTATCCTTTGGTAATTTATAATCTAATTAAGGGAGGGAGGATGAGAGATTCATGTGCAAAACCATTCAGGCTCAACATATTTTTTGAAAAGGCAAAAAAAAAAAAAAGGTGGGGGTGAGAGTAGACAAAAGTTTTATGTGCATGGCAACAATATTTTAGAATAGTCCCAATTTTAAATATTGTTTTGCATTAACTCCACAAAAGATCTAAATGTTTGATAATGCCAATTCTTTGACTTCCAAACTATATTTTTCAGATGATCTTTTTCCCAAAAATAATGCAGAAACCTGATTATATCATATGTTATGACTTATCATTCAGAAATTTTGGTTAACTTTTATTTAAGAGGAAAGACCAGGATGCTAGTTTTAACTTATCTACCAACTTGAGTTTGATCCTGGACAATCCTCTTATTTTTTTCTTGGATTACTATTCTCTAAAATGATCTGTTTGAGCTGGTTTATCCCTAATGTACTCTGAGATGCTAAATGATATGATTCTGATATTTAGAGATGTTAAACCCCTTTGGCTTTAGAGGTTCCCTAATGGTGTCTGCCCCAATTGCTGCCAACTTTTGGACATACATTTTTTCTTACACATTTTTTAGAGGTGTAATATATGTTAACTGGAGAAAAATAAGTAAGTACAAATGAGTAAAAAACAAAACAAAGCAACAGAACATCTGAATAACCATATACTTTCTCTTTCTCCTATGTCTCATCCCAATTCAGTCCAGGTGGGCATCCTAGTAATTCTAATGGGACAGCACACGAGGGTTCTCACCACCCACTTCCTACCATCCTTGGGTCCTGGTTGCTTTTCAGTCCCAAAATCACCTCCTAAGGACCTACTTTCTAGGAATATTTCTTAGCTGAGGTCTTGTAAAAGTTGAACTGGGGAAAGGATTTGGATGCTGGTAATTCTTTTGGAAGGTGATCCTAGGAAAACAGGAGCAAGGAAGAAGTGAGAGTTAAATAAAGAAGGAAAGAAAGTCAATATAGTTGGATATTATGAGGTCTCTACTGTGGTCAGTGGGCTCAATTCTGATGTGACCTGAGATGCTTAGAGAATGCCTCCCTGAATTGTATCCCTGAAAGGCAAAAGGTTGCAGCATTTATCCAATGGCTCCTGTCTCTCAAAGGTTGAAAGTTGTCCCCAGGGTGTTAACTTCATCATTAACTTTTGGGCTTCTTTTGCATGTGGTCCCCGTTAACTTCTGTGGAAAGACTCTGGGGTAGAAATATCTTATGTTTGAGGTTGGGCGCTGTCAGTTTCAGGTCAGTCTGACTTGCATGACATCAGAGGTAAGCTATGAAGATATGACTCAGTACAAATGAAGCATTTGCAACAGATCCTTCCACCCTAGAGAAAGATATGTAGTATATGTCATTAAATCTATGTAACTTAAGGAAGAGACTTTCAGCATCAAGGTCATGTGGTTTCTTTTTTCTTACGTTCCATCAGATACTCAAAATTATGCTACAGCATATTTTATTTCATATGTGGACCATGTCTTTCTTACATTTCTTTTATTTTTTCTCCAGAAATTTTTCTTTTAGAAACAGCATTATATGCTTTATGTTATTTCTAGAATTATCCAACTCCTTAATCATATCATCCATTGGAGTTTATTTCACTTTTTGTATGCCATACCTAAAAGAATCTCTAGCCTCCTGCCTTCATTTGAACCAGTGCTAAGACACTGAAAATTTTTCACGTTGCTTTTCCTTCTCACTGCATATCCAGGTTAGTTAAATTTTGGTTTGGATGCTGTGCCTTTGCAAATTAATTTTTTTTATTGTCAAATATAATGCATATAGAAAAAATAACAAAACAAAAATGTACAGCTTAATTAAATATTGCAAGATATATATAAGAAAGAGTATTACCAGTGCCCCAAAAGATTTTTATGTGCCTTTTCTTGATCATAAGCATTTACTTTCCTTCTGGAAGTCATTACTATTCTGACTTTTATGGTGTTTACTTCCTTATTTAGCTTTATATATTTACAACCTAAGTATGAATACCTAAACATTATAGTTTATTTTGACCTGCTTCTGAACTTTATATGAATGGAATTATTCAGTATGCACTATCTTGGACTTGACTTTTTTGCTCATTATTTGTGAGAATCATCATATTATTGCTTGTAGTTATATTTCACTCATTTTTTTCATTTACAGAATTCCACATTATAACTATACCACAATTATTTGTTTATTCAACTATTGATGAATGTTTGGGTGTTGGCTATTTTTGGTAATTAAAAATAATGCTAGTAAGAACAGTTTTGTAAATGTATTTTTATATTCACAAAAATACATTTCAATAGGTATATATATCTATGAATGAAATTGCTGGGTCACAGGCTATGTTTAGCTTTGCCAAGCAGATTTATAAAAACATTGTACCAATTGTCATCCCCCTACTATGTATTATACTTCGTTGTTTTACATGCTTGTCAGTACTTGGTATTACCAGTATTTAAATTTTAGCCAGAATTATGGGTATATGGATATCTCATTGTGGTTTTTTTCTTTTTAAGATTTATTTTATATTTATTTCTCTCCCCTCCCTCCCCCAAGATGTCTGCTCTCTGTGTCTGTGCACTGTGTGTGCTTCTGTGTCTGCTTGCATTCTCAGTGGCACAGGAAATCTGTGTCTCTTTTTCTTGCATCATATTGCTGCATCAGCTCTCCATGTGTGGTGCAACTCCCGGGCAGACGGAGCTGCTTTTTTCACATGGGACGGCTCAACGCAGGGTGCACTCCTTGCATGTGGGGCTCCACTATGCAGGGGCCACTGCTGCATGGCACAGCACTCCTTGTACACAGCAGTGCTTCACATGGGCCATTTCACCACATAGGCCAGGAGGCCCTGGGTTTGAACCCTGGACCTCCCATATGGTAGGTGGATGCTCTATCAGTTGAGCCATGTCTACTTCCCTCATTGTGGTTTTAATTTGCATTTTCCTAATGAATAAGTCTGGGTGACTTTATGTGTGTTTACTGAACATCTGGTTTTCTCTTTTCTGAAGTTTTTGATTTGGAGTTTTTTTAAATATATATTCTGGATATGAGTTATTTGAATGTGATTTGTGTTACAAAAAATTTCTCTCTCTATGTCTTCTATTTTCATTCTTAATGGTGACTTAATGAACTGAAGTTCTTAATTTTAATGCAAGTATCTATAGTTTCATGTATCATTATTACTTTCTGTGTCTTGTTAAAAAATCTTATCCTGATTCAGGCTTATTAATATATCCTCCCATATTATCTCCTATAAAAGCTTCATTGTTTGGCTTTTATATTTAGGTCTAAAAAAATCTTAATTGATTACTAATCCTATTACTGGAGACCATAGAAAGAGAAAGTTACAAGGAGGAACAGGAATCCAGAAGTCAATGGACCCCGAAGAGAAAGGAGAGTGCGTTGCCAAGAGAAAGAATCGGGAAGCCAAGGAACCCAAGGATTTCTGGCCAGCCAGAACACTACATGGAAGGAAGCAAGCCTCTAGCCTCAGAAACTATGAGCCAATAAATTCCTGTTGTTTAAACTAAAACAAGCTTAGGGTATTTGTGGTAGCAGTTGGGAAACTAATACGACTTGTTTCCAACATTAGGAGGAAAGCATTCAATTTTACACCACTGAATATGTTAGCTGTAGGCATTTCATATATATTCTTTATCAGATTGAGATAGATCTCTCTAAACCTAGGTGTTAATAATTTCTGTCATGAATGGATGTTGAGTTTAAATTTGTCCAAGGCTTTTGTTTCAGTTTTGTGGCTGGTAAAGCAAATACCATGACATGGTTTGGCTTAAACAATGGGAATTTACTGGCTCATGATTTTGAAGCCAGGAGAAGTCCAAAATCAAGATGTCATTGAGGCAATGCTTTCTCCCAAAATACTGAGCATTTTGTGGTGGGCTGCCTGTGGTCCTTGATCCTTGGCTTTTCTGTCATATGGCAACTAACATGATAGCCTCTCCTGGCTCCCCACTTGACCTCTGAGTTTTGTTGACATTCAGCTTCTGGCTGCTTCCTCTGCCTTTCTCTCTCTATATAAAGCTTTCAGAAACTAGATTAAGACCCATCCTCATTCAGCTGGGACACTTTAACTGAAGCAACCTCATCAAAGGTCCTATTGCAAGTGTTCACATCCACAGGAATGGATTAAGTTTAAGATCGCGTTTTTCTGATGTACATAGCTCCAAACAATCACAGCTTTTTCTGCACTGTTGAGATGAAGATATGATTGCATATATACATTTGTTATATTAATACAGAGAGTAACACTGGTTTTTGAACAATAAACATTTTCAATTGCTTGGATAAACCCCACTTGGTTAAGATATAGTTTCTACATATTACTAGATTCAATTTGCTAAAATTTTGTTAATGATATATGTATATTCTCATTCTTGTAATGCCTTTGTATGGTTTTAATATTAGGTCAATGCTAGCCTAATAAAATGACTTGGGAAGTATTCCCATTTCTTCCATGAGAGTGTCAGTAGTTTTTAGTATTATATTTCTTATATGTTTGTTAGAATTTACAGTAAAGCCATCTGGATCTGCAGGGTTTTTTTCTTTGTTGTTGATGTTGAAAGTTTTTAAATTATGGATTTGTGTCCTCTTTAAAAAATGTATTTATTTATTTATTTTAAAGAATCTTTAGATTACATATATATTACATTAAAAAATATAGGGGATTCTCATATGCCCCACTTCCTCCTCTTCCCACACTTGCCCACATTAACAACATCCTTCATTATTGTGGTACATTTACAATTGATGAACACATGAAAGCATTACAACTAACCATGGATTATAGTTTACATTATAGTTTACACTCTGTCCAGTGCAATTTTGTAAGTTATGACAAAATATATAATGGCTTGTATCCATTATCACAATGTCATGCAGGATAATTCCAATGTCCTGAAGATGACCCCATGTTACACCTATTCTTCCCTCTCTCTCCTCTCAGAACCCCTGGTGGCCACTGCCTCCACATCAATCAATGATGGAAGCTCTTCCATTGCTAGAATAACAAGTCTTATTCTACTATAGATTTGTTTACTATTAAAAATATAGGGCTATTAAGGTTATCTTTATATTCTTGAATGAGATTTTTAGTTTGTGCCTTTTAAGAAATTTGTACATTTCATTTAAGTAGACAAATGTATGTACATGATACTGTTCTTAATATTTCTTTATTATCCTTTAAATGCTGAAGGATGTGAGTAATGTCTTTTCTCCCATCTCTGATATGGGTAGTGGTTACCTTCTCTCTGTCTTCTCCCAGGTCATTCTGGTTAGAAGATTATTAATAGTGATCTTTTCAAAGAACCAGCATCTGATTTTGTTAATATTCTTTGATGTTTTTCTATATATAATTCATTTATTTATATTTTTATGTTTCATAATTAAGTCTTTTATTCTGCTTAATTTGGTTTTAGTTTGCTCTTCTTGGTCTAGTTTCTTAATGTGAAAATTTAAGTTATGGATTTTAGATATTTCTTTTTTATAGTATAAACTCTTGCATTTTCCTCTAAAGAACACATTCTGTGCATTTTTATTTAATTTTTTAAAATTGGAGAATTTGTAGAATTGACATAAACACCGTATAAAAATTACAGCATTCCCATATATCCTTTATTGTTAACATTTTACATAGTGTGGTACCTTTGGTACAAGGGATGAAAGAATATTAAAATTAACTGTAGGCCATAATTTACATTAGGTATATTTTTTCTCATATAACCACACCTGAATTAGTGTGGTACATTTGTTATAATTCTTGAAAGAACAGTTTTATGCTGTTAACTATAGTTGGTCATTTACAATAGAGTTCATTATGTTATATAGTCCTAAGCTTTATCTATTTTTATTCTAGAAACATATATACTACCGAAAATTTTCTCTGTTAACCACAATCATGTATACAATTCAGTGCCGGTAATGATACTCACAATAATGTGATACCATCACCACCATCCATTTCTAAAACTTTGCAATAACCCAAATAGAAATTCTGTACAAATTAAGTATTAACCCCCCATTCTCTATCACCAACCAAGCCCCTGGCAGCCAATATTCTAGATTCTAACTCTATGAGATTGCTTATTCAAATTATTTCATAACAGTGAGAATATACAATATTTGTCCTTTTTGTCTGTTTTAATTCACTCATCACAATGTATTCAAGATTTATCCAGTTATTGAATGTATCAAGACTTCATTCCTTTTATGGCTGAATAATATTCCATTGAACATATATACCACATTTTATCCTTTCATTGGTTGATGAACACTTGTGTTGCTTCATGTTTAATCAGTTGTGAATAATGCCACTATGAATATCAGTGTGCAAATATCTGTTTTAGTCCTTGCTTTCAATTCTTTGGGGTGTATATCTACTAGAGGGATCACTGGTTCATATGGTAATTCTATATTTAGCTTGTGAGGAACTGCCAAATTGTCCTCCACAGCATCTGTACTATTTTACATTCCCACCCTTAATAAATGAGTGTTCCTATTTCTCCATTTGTAATTTTTTTGTTTTATTTTTTAAATAGTAGCCACACTAATGGGTTTGAAATATCTCATTGTGGTTTTGATTTTCATTTCCAGAATAGCTTGTGATGTTCGAGATGTTTCCATGTGCTTTCTGGCCATGTGCATATCCTCTTTGGAGAAATATCTATTCAAGTCTTTTGCTCATTTTTCGTTGAATTGTTGGTCTTTTTCTTTTTGAATTGTAGGATTTCTTTATATATTCTGGAAATTAAACCTGTATCAGATATGTGGTTTCCAAATATTCCATCCCATTGACTAGGTTGTATTTTCGCTGTCATGATAAAGTCCTTTGATGCACAAAATTTTAAAATTTTGCTGAGGCCCCATTAATCTTATTTTCTTTTGTTACTTATGCTTTGGGTATTAGTCTAAGAAACTATTGGCTAAAACATCCTGAAATTGCTTTCCTATGTTTTCTTCTAAGAATTTTACACTCCTTGTTCTTATGTTTAGCACTTTGATGCAGATTGAGTTAATTTTTGATATGGTGTGAGACAGGGATCCTCTTTCATTGTTTTGCATGTGAATATCCAGTTCTCTTAGCGGTATTTGATAAAGAGCTATCTGTAGCAACTGTGTGGACTTGATAACCTATTCAAAAATCAACTGGCTTTTGATGCAAGGGTTTAGTTCTGAACTCTCACTTAAATTCCATTGATCAATACATCAGTCCTTGTGACAGTACTGTATAGTTTTGACCACTGTAGCCTTGTAATAAGCATTCAAGCAGGAAGTGTGAGTCCTCCAACTTTGTTCTTTGTTAAGAGTTTTCTGGCTATTTGGAGCTCCTTACCCTTCCAAATAAATGTGAAAATTGGTTTTTCCATTTCTGCTAAGTAGGCTGTTGGGATTTTGATTGGGGTTGCATTGAATCTCTAAATCATTTTGTGTACAATTGAAGTCTTAATAATATTTAGTCTTTTTGATCCATTTACATGGAATAGGCTTCCATTTATTTAGGTCTTCTTTGATTTCTTTTAACAAGGTTTTCTAGTTTACTGTGAAAAGGTCCTTTACATATTTGTTTGATTTTATTCCTAGATATTGGATTCTTTTAGTTGCTATTGTAAATGGATTTTAAAAAATTTCTTCCTTAGCTCGCATATTACTAGTGTATAGAAATACTACCAATTTTTGCATGTTGGCCTTTTACCCATAGATTTGATGATTTAAATTATTTGTTCTAGAAGCTTTGTTATAGATTTTCCAGACTACCTATATATAGGATCATATTATCAGCAAATCATGAAAGTTTTACTTCTTCCTTTCCAATTTAGATGGCTTTTCTTTCTTTTTCTTGCCTAACTGCTCTGGCTAGAACTTCAAATACAATGTTAATTAACAATGGTGACAGTGGCCATCCTTGTCTTGTTCCAGATCTTAGAAGGAAAGATTTCAGTCTTTCACTACTGACTATAATGTTGGGGATATTTCATATTTGCTCTTTATCAAGTTGAGGAAGTTTCCTTCTATTCCTATTTTTCTAAGAGTTTTTTTCAAGAAAAGATGCTGGATTTTGTCAAATACCTTTTTTTGCATCAGTCGAGGTGATATATCATGTGGTTTTCCCCCTTTGTTTTGTTAATATGATGTATTACATTAATTAATTTTTTTTTATGTTGAAAAATCCTTGCATACCTGGGATAAAACTCTTTTGATCATGGTGTATAACTCTTTTACCCTATTGTTGAATTTGATTTACAAGTTCTTTATTGAGGATTTTTGCTTCTCTAGTCATAAGAGATATTGGTCTGTAATTTTCCTTTCATGTATCTATATCTGGCATTGGTATTAGGGTGATATTGGTTTCATGGGATGAGTTAGGTAGTATTCCATCCTGTTCAAGTTTTGGAAGAATTTGAGCAGGATTGGTATTAATACTTATTGGAATGATTAGTAGGATTCACCTATGAATCTGGTCCTGGGCTTTCTTCCTTTGGAGGGTTTTGATGACTCATTCAATCTGTACTTGTAATTGGTCTATTGAGGTCTTCTATTTCTTCTAGATTCAGTATAGTTGTTCATATATTTTTAGGAATCTATCCATTTCATCTAGGTGGTATAATTTGTTGGCATACAGTTGTTCATAGTGTCCTCTTATGATTCTCTTTTATTTCTGTAGGGACAGTGATAATGTCCCCAATCTTATTACTGTCCTTTTTTTTTTTTTTAAGTTTACATCGTCTCTCTTTTTTCTTTGTCAATCTAAGTTTTTTTTTTTTTTCTTCTTCAATTTTATTGCTTTCTTAAAGAGGCAACTTTTGGTCTTGTTAATGCTGTCTAACTTTTTTTGTTCTTAATTTCATTTATCTCTTTTCTAATCTTTGTTACTTATTTCCTTCTGCTTGCTTTGGGTTTAGTTTGCTGTTTTTTTTTTTTTCTATTTTCTCCAGGTGTGCAGTTAAGTCTTTGATGGTAGCTCTTTGTTCATTTGAATGTAATCACTTAGGGCTATAAATTTCCCTTTCAGCACTGCCTTTGCTGCATCCCATAAGTATTGATATATTGTGTTCTCATTTTCATTCATCTCAACATATTTACTGATACCCCTTGCAATTTCTTTTTTGACCCATGGATTATTTGAGTGTGTTATTTAACTTCCATATATTTGTGGGTTTTCCAGTTCTTTGCTTGTTATTGATTTCCAGTTTTAATCCATTATGGTCAGACACAATGTTTTGTATAATTTCAATCTTTTGAGACTTGTTTTATGACCCAGCATGCAATCTATACTGGAGAACCATCCATGTGCACTTGAGCAGAATGTATATTATGCTTTTTGGGGGTGCAATGTTCTGTATATGTCTGTTAGGTCTATTCATTTCTTCTATTACTCACGTTCTCTGTTTCCTTATTGATTCTCTGTCTAGATATCCTATCTATTGATGAGAGTGGTACATTGAAGTCTCCAACAATTATTGTAGAGATGTCTGCTTCTGTTAATGCCTTCAGCTTTGCTGTTATTTGTCTCATGTATTTTGGGACACCATGGTTAGGTGCATAAGTGTTTATGACTGCTATTTCTTCTTGGTGGATTGCAGCTTTTGTTAATATAGTGTGTCCTTCTTTGTCTCTTGTAATAGCTTTCATTTAAAGTCAATTAGTAGAGTTAGTCCAGCTTTTTGTTTACTATTTGCATGACATATCCTTTTCCATCCTTTCCTGTTCAGCCTATATGTGTCTGATTCTGAAGTGAGTCTCTTGTAAACAACAAGTAGTTGGATCATGCTTTTTCAAATCCATTATGTCAATCAGTCTCTTTTAATTGGGGAGTTTAATCCATTAACATTCAGTATTATTACTATAAAGATAGTACTTACTTTAGCCATTTTGTTCTTTGGTTTTAATATGTCATATATATTTTTTGTCTCTTTTTTCCTTTATTGCAAGCTCCTTTTCTTTAGACTTGATCTTTTTTGATATATCTGACTTGTCCCTTTCTTATTTCCATTTCTGTATAGTTTTAAAATACTTTCTTATAGCTCCCAGATGTCTCTAGAGACTTCAGGAAACTGCTATTTGAGGCAAAGTTTACTGCAGCAGTCAATGAGATCCTGCTGAAACATGCATAAGACCTCCCAACTGGAGGTGGAATTGAATGAACTCCCAACTCACTTTGAAATCTCTTAGTCATAAAAACTTATTTGTATATACCACTTCGCCCTTTTGGTCAAGGTCTTTTTTCAATTGCATTGTTAGTTGGTACTTGGTAATGATCCCTTGGTGCCAGGGAGGCTCATACCCAGGAGTCATGTCCCACACCAGGGGGAAGGTAGTATATTTATGTGCTGTGTGGCTTAGAGAAAGGCCACATTTGAGCAACAAGGAGGCTTTCAGGAGGTAACTCTTAGGCACTATATAATACTAGGCTAAGTTTCAACTTCGCAAGAAAAGGTTCATAAGTACAATCATCAAGGACCTGGCTTAATGTCTGTCTTCCTTCACTAGGCACTGCCATTGGACTCGGTGAATTCTTGCTATCCTATTAGAAAATGTAGCAGAACTCCACAGAATGGGAATTCAATCTTTTGGTTATTGTGTGGCTCTCTACCCACCAAGACAATGCCCCATGAACACTTGAACATATTCATATGCCTTAGAGGCATGCTTTACCTCAGGAATTTGGCACCCTGTCAGTGGCCCTTACTTTGAAATTTATGCTCCCCAGAGTTAGACTTATTCATAGGTTCTCTACACGTGGCTCTTCTGTCCCTTTTATTTGAACCTAAAATTAAGATTATAAGTGATAAGTATATGCCCCAGAGATTTGAATCTTTGACCTGACCATATGGCATTTGAATCCTGAATTACAGTAGACTTGCAACACCTGCTCTCCACTTCATTGGACTCACCCAGGACAACTAATTAGGAGATGATGATGGACAACGTCCATCCCAAGGAACAGAGGGTGTCTGCAACTGCAAGCAATATAGTTCAATCCATCTTCCCCATGGGGTCTAAGCTCCCTCTCAGAAACAAAGTGGGCATCACTATCCCCAAATTCTCATATTTGGGGCATGAACAATGGACTAAAGTAGACTTATTTTTCTATTATAGACTTATTATTGTTCTAGCAATGGAAGAACTCTTATCATTGATATAAAAGCAGTGGCTGTCACAGGTTCTCAGGGATGGGAGAGGGAATAGGTGTAATATGGGGGCATTTTCAAGACATTGGATTTGTCCTACTTGACATTGCAGTGATGGATACAGGCCATTGCATATTTTGTCATAACTTACAAAATTGTGTGGAATAGAGTGCAAACTATATAATGCAAACTGTAATCCATGGTGAGTAGCAAGGCTTCAATGTATGTTCATCAATTGTAACAAATATACCACCCTAATGAGAAATGCTGTTGATAGTCCACAGTGTGGGAGGGCTAGGGTGTGGGGCATATAGGAATCCCTTACATTTTTTATGTAACATTTATGTAATCTAAAGCTTCTTTAAAAATAAAAAAATAATTAAAAAATACTTTCTTTGTGGCTACCCTGGGTTTAGATTTCATGAACTGCATTGATAACATACTAATTTGAAAAGATACCAACTTATATTCAGTAGCATACATGTTCTCTACTCCCATCTCCTTCTATTTACCCTCTTTATGTTTTTTATCCTCACTTTATCTCTTCATATCTTACCTGTCCATAATCAGGAAATAAGCCTTTTTCTTGTTCACTTGCATTTTGACTCCTATAGAAATTGAAGAATAAAGTTGTATATTGAGCACACAATACTATTGGGCTGTGCATTTACCATTTTAATTATCCTTACTGAAGATCTTCATTTCTTCACACTACTCCAAGTCACTGTCCCCTGTCTTCCTTTCAACCTGCAGAACTCCCTTTAGTAATTCTTGTATGCACACCTTTTATTAATGATCCCTCTGTTTCTGTTTATCTGTGTATATTTTAAACTCTCCCTCATTCTTATTTTTTATTAAAGAAGTTGTAATCTTACAAAACAATCATGCATAATGTGCAGAATTTCCATACATCACCTCTCCACCAATACCTTACATTTTTGTGGAACATTTGTTACAGATTATGAAAGAACATCATCTTTCATAATGTCACTAACTGATTCATAGTGTACACTTGGGCTATTTTTTTCATACTCTGGTTTCTCTTCAGATTGTATATATCTTTTGCCTTCTCCATCATATTTGAGGGACAGTTTTGCCAGATAAAGAATTTTTTACTTGCAGTTTTCCTCTTTTTGTTCTTTAAACATACCATAGCACTGCCTTTTTGCTTCCATGCTTTCTTTTTTGTTCATTTGTTTTTTAAATTTTGTTTTGTTTTAATATTTCTCCATGGTTTCTGATGAGAAATTGGCACTTAGATTTATTGAGGACCCCTTGTATTTGACAATTTTTTTTTCTCTTATTGCTTTCAGAATTCTCTTTTTATCTTTGTCATTTGACATTCTGAGTAGTATATGTCTTGGAATAGGTCTATTACAATTTATTCTGTTTGGAGTACATTGTGCTTCTTGGATATATATATTTGTCCTGCATAAGAGTTGGGAAATTTTCAGACATTATTTCCTCAAATATTCTTTCTGCCCTTTTCCCTTCTCTTCTCCTTCTGGGACACTCATGATGCATATGTTTGCATGCTTCATGTTGTTACTGAAATCTCTGTTTTTCTGATTGTGTGATTTCAATTGTTCTGTTTTCTAATTCATTGATTTTTTTCCTTGCCTGTTCTTATCTGCTGTTATATGTCTCTAGAGTATTTTTTGACATGCAAAAAGTTATTTTATTTTTACTTTATATATAGTATTTAAAAATTTATTGAAGTATATCACTCATACATAAAAATACATAAACAGTAAGTGTATAGTAATAGTTGTGAACTTACAAAACAAACATATATTACATCATAAAGGACTCTCATATCTCACCCTACCACCAATAATTTGCACTGTTGTTAAACCTTTTTAACTAATGATTAAAGAGCATTGTCAAAATATTACTACTGGGAAGCAGCTGTGGTTCAATCAGTTGGGCTCCCATCTATCATATGGGAGGCCCTGGGTTCACGTCCCAGGGCTTCCTTGTGAAGGCAAGCTGCCATGTGCCGTGGAGAGATGATGGTCCATGTGCTGTGGAGACCTGATAGCCATGCGCTGTGGAGAGCTGATGGCATATGTGCCATGGAGAGCTGGCACAGCAAGATGACACAACAAAGGGAGACATGTAAGTACAGAAAAAACATGCAGTGAATGGATACAGAGAAGAGACAAGCAAAGAAAGGAACAAGCCACAAGGGGGGTGGGGATAAATAAATAAATAAATAAATAAATAAATAAATAAATAAATCTTAAAAAATTACTACTGACCAAAATATTTTCCCCCAATCAACCCTATTATTATCTTTATATCATTTATATATGAATGCACATAAACAATTAAGTGTACAGTAAAATCTGTGAAATTACAAAGCAAACATGCATGACATCATACAGGGGTCCCATACATAAACTCTCCACCAAAACCTTGCATTGTCAGGCGACGTTTGTTACAAATTATGAAAGAATATTGTCAAAATCTTACTACTAATCAGAGTCTTTATCTTACATTTGGTGTGTTTTCCCCCAACCCACCCTATTATTATTTTTTAAACATACTTTTTGTTGATAGAAGTTGTAAACTTATAAAAACAATCATGCACATGTGCAGAATTCCCAAACAACACCCCTCCATCAACACACCACATTGTGGTGGAAAATTTGCTGCAGATAAGATAATGCCATCTGATTGTTACCATGTCCATAGTGTACATTTGTCTCACATTTTCCATACGGCCTCATTATCAACTCAGTACATCTTTCACATACATGCAAGAATATTATATTATTACTGCTAACTACAATCCATAGGTTACTTCAGCTGTATTTTTCCCATGCTTCTCCACATCCCCAACATCCTGTAGTAGTGATGTACATTTGCTCTAGCTCACAAAGGACACTCTTGCATCTGTACCATCAACCACAATTCTCTTGGTTTATTATGCTATTCATTTCCTAGATTATTCTCTAGCACTCTGTCAATTAGCATTTACATACCTAGGTTACCATTTCCAGCCACATCCCCATTTATAAACTAGGTGTTACTATGTGTTACCACCCACTCTATACATTTCCACACTTTTACAGTAAAGCTAATTAAAACTTCTACATACATTAAACATTACTAGTCCATCTCAGTCTTTCTCTTATCTCCTTTAAGAATCCATCAACTACCACCAGGTCTTGAATATATTTTCCTACAATTTCTTCTAGAAGAAACTTCTTCTAGAAGTTTATGGTTCTTGCTTTTATTTTTAGGTTTTTAATCCATTTTTACTTATTTTGGATAAGGTATGAGATAGGGGTCCTCTTTACTTCTTTCAGCTATGGATAGCCAATTCTTTCAGCACCATTTGTTGAATGGACTGTTCTGCCTGAGCTGTGTCTCTTGACCATACATGTGAGGATCTGTTTCTGAACCATCAGTTTGCTGCCATTGGTCTATGTGTCTGTCTTTTTGCCAGAACAATGCTGTTTTTACCACTATAGCTAGGTAATATGCTTTAAAGTCTGTAGATGAGGGTTTGTTTTTTCTTTTTATGATGTTTCTGGCTGTTCAGGACCCCTTACCCATCCAAATAAATTTGATGATTGTGTTTTCATTTTTTTTTTTAAATGCTGGTGGACTTTTTATCAAGATTGCATTGAATCTATATATAATTTTAAGTAGAATTGACATCTTAATGATATTCAATCTTCCAATCCATGAGCATGGAATATTCTTCCAGTTATTTAGATCTTTTTAAATTTCTTTTAACAGTGAGTTGCCATTTTCTGAATACAAGTGTTTACATCATGGGTTAAGTTTATTCCTATTTGAGTTTTGTCATTTTATTTTCACCACCTTTTGACACATTTAGTTACCTTTATTGATATAATCTTCATTTCTAGACTCTTCCAGTCCTCTCTCTCCTGTCTTTCTTTTCAGGTTATAGCATACCCTTCAATATTTCCTGAAAATCTGGTCTCTTGCTTAGAAATTCTCTCAGTTTCTGTTTATCTGTGAATATTCTAATCTCGCCCTCATTTTTGACAGACAGTCTTGCTTCATATAAGATTCTTGGCTGGAAGTTTTTCTCTCATAGTATCTTAAATATATCAGACCACTGTCTTCTTGCCTCCATGGTTTCTGGTAAGAAATCAGCACTTAATCTTATTGGATATCCCTTAAATGTTATGCATTGTTTTTCTCTTGCTGCTCTCAGAATTCTCTTTGTCTTTGGCATTTGGCATTCTGATGAGTATGTGTCTTGGAGTTGGTCTATTCAAATTATTTTGGATGGGAGTATGTTGTGCTCCTTGAACATGGATATCTATTTCCTTCAATAGGGTTGGGAAATTTTCTACCATTATTTCTTCAAATATTCCTTCTGCCCCTTTTCCCTTCTTTTCTCCTTCTGGGACACCCATGACATGTATGTTTGCACATCTTTTGCTCTCATTTAGTTCCCTGAGACCTTGTTCAATTTTTTTCCATTCTTCATCTGTTCTTTTGTATGTTCATTTTCAGAGGCCATTTCTTCAATCTTATCAAGCTTTTCTTTTGCCTCCTCAAATCTGCTATTATATGATTCCAATGTTTTTTTTTTTTTAAATTTCACTTATTGCACCTTTCATTCCAATAAGATCTGCTATTTTTCTATGTATGCTTTCAAATTTTTCTTTGTGCTCATGCAGTGTCTTCCTAATATTCTTAATCTCTTTAGCCTTCTTATTGAATTTATTAAGGATATTTGTTTGAACATCTGTGATTAGTTGTCTCAATTTCTTTATGTCATCTGGAGGCTTATCTTGTTCCTTTAACTGAGCCACAGCTTCCTGTTTCTTGGTGTGGATTCTCATTTTTTGTTGGTGTCTTGGCATCTGACTTCCTAGAGGATTTATACTGGGTACAGTTTTTCTCTTTAGTTTAGGGCTTCCTGCCCTTTCTCCCTTGCTGGTTGTGCAGTAAAAGGCAAGGCTGTAGTTGGGGCTGTAAGCTTTGGAGGCTCAAGTTGCCCTCATTGCACCAGGGACCAATGATGCTTCTCCATATTTCTCCTTTGCCAGGGTAAGGACAGAGTCACAGCTGTGTGGAATAATCCACATTATGCAGATCTAGACTGTAGTTGCCCAGAGAGTCTGATGAAGCTTTGCACGCCTTTCTCCTCTGCCTGTGGCAGAGATGGAGCTGCAGGTGTGGGCAGCAATCTATGCAGTGTGGGTTCAAGATGACTGCAGTTGCCCTGATAGACTTCCAATTTTCAGTCTGTGCCAGCCAAAGGTACACATAGTTACCTGGATAGGCTGATGCAGGACCTGTTAACCTTCTCCCTGCCAGAGGCAGGGCTGAATCCTAGCCCAGGCTGCAGGCTGATCTGGGTGAAAGAAACTGGTTCTTACACTTGCTGTGATTTTCAGTCAGCCCCGCTTCCATTCAGGTTGGGGACAGAGTCAAAATTGTGGCCACAGGCCCTTTTCAGACTTGGGCAGATTCACACCCCAACTGTTCCCAGGGTTCTATCTTACTCACCTGAACCTACCAATCAGTAGCCAAAATCAGCAGCCAATCATCTCCTTCTCTCCAGTTTTTGGGAAATGGAGTTTCCAATTCTAGTCACAGAATAGCTCCTGTGGCAGCTTGTGCCACCAGAGTAAGATATTCACCAGTCTCTGCAGCTTGGCTGGTAATTTCCTGGAGAGGCTGGTGCGAGTCCCTACAGTTTCCTCCCTGACGGAGGTGGCCCTGGGGTCTAGGCTAGGGCTGCAATCTGATCTGGATGGAAAGAAGCCAGTCTCTACCAGCACTGTGATTTTCAGTCTGCCCTGCTTCCCCTCATGCCAGACACAGAGTTAAGATGGTAGCCACCAGCCTCTTTCTTACTTGGAAGGCTCAAATTTTAGCTGTTCTCAGGATTGTACTTTAGCCCACTGAATTTACTCATCAGTAGCTGAAGTTGGCACCCAACTGTATTTCCCTCCCCCATTTTTGGCAAGTGGAGCTTTCCATTCCAGCCATGGAACAGCACCTTAAGTGGCTTGTGCCTGCAGTGGAGGATGGGCTCCAGGGTGTGGAGCACTCTACTTACGAGTCTTCTCTGCAAATGGGCAGTGTCCTCCTTCCATTCCTTTAAGGATGTTGCAGGATGCTCTTCTGGCCTCCTGGAAACCCCAAACAGGTTCTTCAGTGAGGTCTAGATAGCTCTGGGTGTTTACTCACTGCCCTGTAGCAGGAGCTGACTCCAGGAGCTCCTTACTCCACTGCTATCTTGCTGGTTGTCTTTCTAGTGTATTTTTAATCTCTGCTTGTGTGCCTTTCATCCCCATAATTTGTTATGTTTCTTTTTATGCTTTCAAATTCTTCCTTATGCTCACACATTGTCTTTGTAATACCTTTTAGCTCCTTATTCATATTTTCCATTAGCTCTTTTTAAGAGATTTGTTTGAACTGCTTTGATTAGTTGTTCCAAGTTCTGTGTCGCCTCTGAAATGTTAATTGTTCCCTTGACTCAGCCACATCTTCATGTTTCTTAGTATGGCTTGAAATTTTTTCCTGACGACTGGGCATCTGATTATCTTGATGCTTTAACTTGGTGATCAGTTTCTTCCTCTTGTCCAGGGTTTTATTGTTAATTTGCTTTGTGTTAAGGCTCTTCTTTGATGCTTGGTCCAACTTAATCAAAATCTTTAGAGTAGCTCCTGTTTAATTGCTGAAATTTTCTCCACTCTTCTTCATCTGATTCTTGCATATGTGTTACAATTTTTAAGATTGTACTTTTTTGTGCAATTGTTTCACCTCAGGAGAAAGCTTACTTTCTTCTGTTCCTTCTTCGGGAATTTTGACCTGTATTGTTTGTTTCTATGCAGAATTTTCTCCCCAACTCCTAGGATTTGTTTACAAAATCAGTAAACAATTATTTTTTTGCTAATTATTATTACTATTATTCAGTTCCCCCTTTTCCTTAAACTTCATTGTTTTGGGATGCTCCTGTCTTACAGCAGTTCAGTTTAATCCCTTTTATTATTATTTTTCCTCTGAGGCATTCTGCCTCTGGTTTCTTCCCCATTAAGGTATTCTGCCCCAGAGAGCCAAAAGTGGTCTATCCAGAAACAATCTGTCTCTCCAGAAAAGTCCATTTGAATTTAGTTGGTCCAGCTAATAGAAACTGGATTTAGTAAGTGAACTTCCTGCTAATAGTTCTGTCATGGTCTCCCCCTACCCCACAGAGAGCTTTTTGTATGCAGCATGCCTTAGTGGCTTGTGTTTTGCCCTATGTCTCTGTCAAATTTGGTTCCTGTGTCTGGATATGTGTGGGGTTCTAACTTGCTTCTGTAAGTGGCTCTATAGTCTGTCCACAGTGGAATGGGCCTGGATCATAATGCCTGTGTGTGACTCCCAAGCTTCATGGGACCAAGGGTGAAAATTTCCAGCATACTTGCATGCCCAGGATGAAAATTTCCTACGTACTCTTGTAGATTTTTTTCTTTTTGATTCAGCATTTGTGGAGTCATTTCTAGTCTCTATCATCTTCCAAAGGTCTGAATAAGTGGGATTGTTCATTTTATTAACTGTTTCTGAGAGAAGACTTTTCTAGGGGATGTTTTATATCACTGTGTTGATAACATCACTCCTCCCACAATTTTTTTAATCGTTTTCTTTTTTGTTTGTTCCACAAGTTTTACAAGTTTTATTTTTAAAAATACTCATTCTGTTAAAAATATTGTCTAGTTTTCCTTGTGATTTCTTATTTAGCAATATGTTGTTTAATATTCAAATATTGGAAAATTTCCAGATATCTCTGTTATTCATTTCTAGTTTAATTCTGTTGTGACAGAGAAAATGCATTACATGATTTCAACTATCTTAAATTTATTAAGACTTCTTTTATGTCAAAGAATATTGTTTATATTGGTGAATTGCCTGTGTGCACTTGAATGGAGTAAGTTTAATCTTTTGTTTTCGTGTGGTGTTTTTAAATGAATATTAATTGGGTCAAATTGGTTTATAGTGGCATCCAAATCTTCTATAGACTTAATGTCTTTTTTCTTTGTGTTTTGCTAAATTATTGAGAGAGGAATATTGAAATATCTAATTATAAATTTGGAATTGTCTACTTCTCCTTTTAGTACTATCAGGGTTTGCTTCTTGTATTTTGAAACTTTAATGTTAGATGCATAATCATATAGGATTTTTATGTTCTTTTAATGAATTGAACTCTATCTGCATAAAGGGCACCTCAATCATTGGTAATATTTCCTTTTCTTATGTCTATATTTTATGATATTAGTTAATCATACTATTATTGTGATTAATTTTTGCATGCTATATGTTTTCCCATCCTTTAATTTTAACCTATTTTGTCTTTATATTTAATGTGGGATTTTTAAAGATAGATATCATAAAGTTAGGGTTTTATTTTCTATCAAATTTGATAATTTCTGCCTTTTAGATATGTTTAGACCATTTACATTTAATACAATTATTGATATGGTTCAGTTTAAAACTACCCCTTGCTATTTGTTCTCTATTTGTCTTTTTTCTTATCTTTCTGCCTTTCTTAGAATTGAGGTTTTTTTTTAATGATTCCTTTTCCCCCTAATATCAGCTTCACAGCTATACCTCTTTTATTTTTGTATTTTAATGGCTGCTTCAGGCATTCCTAATTTATCATTGTATGCTTTCAAATAATGCTATACTTTTCCTTAGTGTAAGACCCTTATGACAATATAATTCCATCTGTTACCTTCTATCCTCTGTGCCATTAGAGTTATATATTGTACTTTTAACAGTAGTTATAAACCCCATAATTCAATATTATGACTTTTGCATTAAAGAGTCAATGATATGCTAAAGAGGTAAAATATATTCATATTTATTTATATTTAATATTTCAGGTACACTTTATTTCTTTGTTTAGAATCTAATTTCCCTGTCATATCATTTTTCTTCTGCCTAAGAAATTTTCTTAACATTTCTTGTAGGGCAAGTCTGCTAGTGACGAATTCTCTCACCTTTTTTTTGAGAAAGTTTTTATATGCCTTCATCTTAAACGATATTTTTGTTGACTAAATAAATCTAGGCGATAGATTTTTTCCTTTTAGTACTTTAATAATGTCTTTCCATTGTCTTGTGTCTTGAAGAGTTTTTACAACTATGTTGTCAATTTAATCCTTACTCTATAATGTTTACAAAGGTTGTTTTTAAAATTATTCTGTTGATCAATAGTGTTCAACAATTTGATTGTGAGATGCCTTGACATTGTTTTCTTTGTGGTTCTTCTGATACAGTTTATTAAACTTAGATCTGTAGATTTGTATTTTATTTCATTAAATTTAAAAGATATTGGTGTCATTATTTATTCAAATATTCTTTTTTACTTTTTATTCCCACCCTTCTTGGACTCACTTGCATATATATTAGAATGCCTACTATTGCTCCACATTCACTAATGTTACATTAAGTTTTTTTTAGTTGTTATTTCTCTGTGTTTTTTATTTTGAATAGTTACTAAGTAAGGCTAAGTCTTTAAAACCACTGATCTTTTCTTTTGCCTTATCTAATAATATTCTGCTAGTTCATGTAGTGTATTTTTCCTTACCAATTTTATATTTTTCAAATCTAAAAGTTGGTTTGGGTTTCTTTTTAACATCTTTTCTTTCTCCTTCCAGCATGCTCATGTTTTTTTCAATTCCTTCTTAATATATGGAGCAGTAGTATTAGCATCCTTGTCTGCTAGTTTCACCATCTCTATTTCTGGGTTTGTTTCTGTTGATTGATTTCTTCTGGCTATGAGTCATAGTTTTCTACTTTTTGTGTAGCTAAAAATTTTTGGTTAGATACTGCACATTTTAAATTTTACATGACATGCTGCATTTTGTGGTTTCCCTTTCATTACCATTGAAATTTGTTTTGGTGTGAAATAAAATGGCTTTGTATCAGTTTTTTATGCTTGCTTCTAATTTCAGTAGGGGGTGGGTCCACAACAGCCTCTAATCTACAACTAATTTAACCCCATTACTTAGAAAATACCCTTCTGAAGATTTTACTCCATGCCTCATATATTAAAAGAGCGTTCCTCTTTTGGTGGTGGGAACACCAACTATTCGCAGCCCTGCATGTGCTTACATAAGACATTTTTCTGACTCCTGTTTTCCAAGGGTGTTTTCCTACTTGTGTAGCTTTCTTTCTCTCATGTGGAGATTAGATTTTAGACACAGACTTGAAGGGATTCCTCTGCAGATTTCTAGAGCTCTCTTTTTATGTATCTCCCTCCATTCTTGCACTGTGCCCTAGAAATTCTAGCTGTCTTAGTCTCTTGAGCTCTGATTTTTGAATTCTCAACTCAGGACGACTGTCCAGCTCCATTTGAACTCCCTCTTCTTGATGCATCCTGGAAACTGCCCCAGGTTATAAGCTTGCGAAATAGTAGGGCTCATCTTGCTTGTTATCCTTCATTCATGGAGCCCAGTCCTGTCTTGCCTTTTCTTCAATGGCTGAAAATTGTTTCCTATATTTTGTCTCATTTTATGGTTGTAAGAGAGTAAATCTGGTCCATGTTACTCCATCTTAGCTGTTAGCAAAAAATACCTAGTGCTTCTTTTAGAAATACTTATCTTCTGATAAAATTGTACTGATTAGAGAATATACTCTGTATGACTTGGCCTTTACAAATCGTTGAAATTTGTTTTGTGGTCTTTGTGGTTTTTGTCTCTTTCTTTTATCTATTATTGAAAAGGTGTTTTGATTGACCTATGATTATGAATTTGTCTATTTCTCCTTATCATTCTTAACCTTTTGCTTTTAATACTTATAATTTATGCTATTAGAATTAATTTATTAGTTTATGTTAAGTTTAATATTACTCTACAATCCTGGTGGATTGAAACATTTGAAATCATTAGTAATTCTTTTTACTTCAAAGCTTATTTTGTCTGATATTAATAAAACTTTTGTTTTCATATCATTTCTTTTTTATTCTGTTATTTTCATCCTTATGCTTTAAGCTTTAGTAATTATTTTATAGAGTAAACATACATACACATAAACAAATCTGGTATTCTTTGCCTTTTAATTGGAGCATTTATCTCATTTATATTAAATATAATTACTGATGCATTGATTTTAAATCTAGCATCTTACGTCCTTTCTATCCATTACATTTGTTCTGTATTCCTTTTTTCTAACTTTCTGACACTTTTAAAGTGCCAATTATTTTATTTTAAATTTTTTATATGAAATAGAAGTTAACATAAATTCAAAGTACATCAATAAAAATAAATTTAGAGTGGAACAATCAATATTTTCAAATAAAAGAGTAAAAAAAGAAAAAAATTTAGCTTATATGAAATTATCTTTTAGATATTTAAATGTATGTTGCTTGATTAGTCACTATTTTTTATTTTGGTTATGAACAATGATTTCCATTAAACTTAAATAGGCCATTAAATATTAAATCTTATTTAAAAATATAAAAATACAGATTCCAAAACTTGAGCTGAAGAATTTACAAATAATTGCAAGTGATTACAAAATTTTTCCCCATATTTAACAAAACTATAAACCCAGAATATAAAATCTATCTGAGAATTTCTATCCAAATAACAAGTTTTAAAATAAAACTGGACTTTTAAGATAGTATAAAAAGAATGAATAGCATTTTAAATGGACTTTTCAAGAATAAATGAGTTTTGTCAATTTACTTTTTAAATTTCTTTTTTTTTCAATTTGTTTTTAAAAATAAATCACAGGAACTCCTCTTAGAATTTTCTTACTCAATGTTGAAACTTAAAAAGGACTTTTAAGAACTTCAAGGGCAAAATAAAGATACTTCTTTTATTTTTTAAATTACAAAGCAATTATTTTTTAACTTACAGAAATTTACATTCCAAAATTTCTAGATATGGATTCTTTAATCCCAACACTTTTTTCATTAAAATGTAAACAATTTATCTGGGGATCACTATTAACTGGCTTTTGTTTATTTTTATTTTTTATTCCCCCCCCCCCGCTCCCCCCTCCCGTGCTTAGTTTCTGCTCTCTGTGCCCACTTGTTGTGCATTCTTTTGTGTCTGCTAGTCTTCTCTTTAGGAGTCACCAGGAACCAATCCTGGGACCTGCAATGTGGGAGAGAGGCACTCATTTGCTTATGCCATCTCAGCTCCCTGATCTGCTTTGTTTCTCACTGTCTCTCCCCTGTGTCTCCCACTGTTGAGTCATCTTGCTACATCAGCTCAGCTCTCCACAGAGTGGGCCTTCAGCTTTCCATGGCATGGGCCAGCTTGCCTTGACTAGGAGACCCCAGGAATTGAAACCTGGGCCTCCCATGTGGTAGACGGGAGCCCAATTGCTTGAGCCATATCTGCTCCCCATGATTAACTGTTAAAAGAGTGTTAATATTCTCTGGGAAATTCCCAACAAAACCCAGGAGTTAGCTTTTACAAATAAGCCCTTAAGATCATTTTTCTGAAAAAAACGTAAATCTCTAAATTTCTGACTCACTTCCCTTGCTCATTCAAAATGAGATTTTGTAGTCATGAACCATTTATAGGGATGAACCATTTTTATTTGGGTCAAATTATATAAACATACTTAGATGCCAGGCAAAAGAATAAAAAATAAATACCTGCTTATATCTGAATAGTGTTAAACTAATGAATTGAATTTTATTTACACATCTACTGTGAAAGTTAACTGTTGGCAACACATACAGAATTTTACCAAAATTGTGTCCAAATTTCAAAAAATGTCACTTCATTAAAGGGGCTTGCTTATATTGGACTAAAATGCACTAAAAATATAGTCAAACTAAAAAATTATTGACAAATAACCATGCTATCAAAATATTAATATTTATAAATTTCCCCCCTATCCCAGTAAAAAACAAAAGAAACACACAAAAAACTAATGAGGAAACATTTTAAAAAGTATATAATTCAAAGAACGACTTTTTTTTAAAAAATCACTCTCAGAAGTTCACAATGAGAAGGATGTTTTAGAAATAATTCCTATAAGAAAGTAGGCTCATTGAAATAATTGTGTGTACTTTTTAATAATTATTTCTTGTCAAAGCCTTTCCTTATATACTTCCTCCCCTACAATTTCTACCCATAATCTGGAAGATGGAAAGATCACGTATTTTATCATTACTCAATCACTTACTTTCTTCTACTTTGCTTTCAGCACAATAGGCAGTGAAATGTTAAAGGCCATCTCACATACATAGAATATTGACACATACAAATAAGAGATGTAACAAATTTCAAAGAGATTTTGATAACAGAAGTAAGTAGCCCTGTAGTCAACATAAATTGGTGCTGAAAAGCTCAAATGAAATCTTTGATTATGATCAGGAAGAAAAACCCAAAGTAAATAGAAAGAGAATAGAGAGCATCTGAGTCACCTATTTTGAGTCCATTCCTCTTTGATGTGGAGACAGTGGCCATGGAAGTTGCTGAAAGCAGGGAGAGGGAAAAAGGTGTGATATTGGGGCATTTTCAGGACTTAGAGTTGTCCTCAATGATATTGCAGGGACAGGCACAGGATGTTATATATTCTGCCATAACCCACTGAATGGACTGAGAGAAAATGTAAACTACAGTATAAACTATAAACCATGCTGTGTAGCAGTGTTCCAAAATGCACTCATCAAATGCAATGAATGTACCACACTAATGAAAGAGGTTGTCGGTATGGGAGGAGTGGGGGGTGTGGGGAGTGGGGTATATGGGAACCTTTTATATTTTTTAATGTAACATTTTGTGTGATCTATATATCTTTTTTAAAAAAAATTAACAAAAAAAGACAGAAAAAAAAAGGCTATTTGAAGATGCCTAAATCAGGGTCTGAAACAGGCATCGATCAAGCATTTTCTTTCTTTTCTTTTCTTTTCTTTTCTTTTCTTTCTTTCTTTCTTTCTTCCTTTCTTTCTTTCTTTCTTTCTTTCTTTCTTTCTTTCTTTCTTTCTTTCTTTCTTTCTTTCTTTCTTTCTTTCTTTCTTTCTTTCTTTCTTTCTTTCTTTCTTTCTTTCTTTCTCTCTTTCTCTCTTTCTCTCTTTCTCTCTCTCTCTCTCTCTCTCTCTCTCTCTCTCTCTCTTTCTTTCTCTATTGCATTTGTTCATTCATTATTTAAAAATATTTCTGGAATACATTTGTATTTACAGGGTTTCATGGAAAGTAACTTTCTGAAATCTTGTATGTCTTTATTTTGTCTTCACACTTCATTAGTAGTTTGGCCATGTATAGAATTCTTACTTTGAATTCATTTTGGCTTAGATTCCTGAAAGCATTATTTCAATATTTTCAGCATTTATGGTTCCTGATGAGAAGACTAACATCATTATGTTTTTGATTCCTTTTTCCTAAAATTCCTGTTTCCTAGGAAAATTAGTATCAGAAAAATGAACCTAATATAAATCCATTTAAAAGTTGACCAGAATCTGAGTAAATATGAAAATAGATTTGAATGGGACTTTATCTTTAAGAAATGTTGAAAATAAATTTATTTTATGTTACATTGAACAAAATTAACTCACTTGTCAGTTGTTGTTGGGGTACTTTTTTAATTAAAAAATGAATTAACTTGATATGACATCTTCTAAGGTCATATTTTACTTTCCAGCGTAAGCATAAAGATAATGGTCTGCAAAAATATTTCAGGACTTTCCCTAAGAACCTACCTTAAATCTTTTAATTTTTTTAAATTAACAACTTTATCTCAGATTCACAAAACAAAAGAATAGAAAAAGGTAGCTTAACAAATTATGTAAATATTTCTCCTAAAATGTTCTTTTCCAGACATTTTTATTTCATCTAATATCAACTGCTACCTTAGTTGTTCCTCTAGTGTTCAGAAAGATACACAGATGAGCACATATTAGTTAAATGACATAGTCAAGTTCTTCTTATTAATGAAAAAAATGAAGAGAAAAAATGCTTAATTATATCCATATCTCACAAAACCAAACCCCATAGTCTTTTTTTAATTTTTAGAATATAGTACCAGCTTTGCTTTTGCAATGTTATTGTTAATTACAGTTTATAAACTACCTTAGTTATAATTTTCCAACATATCACCACATTCTTACCCTGTAGTAAAAAGACATTCCTGTATTTACATTATTAACCACTATCCTCATCTACTTCCAAAATAATTGTTATATATTCCCAATATTATCCTCCCCCTGTCCTCCAAGTAACATTGATCTCCTGAAACTACTTGTTTCAGCCATAATCACATCCACAAATCAAGTGTTTGTTATAATACATTCATTATATGTATTACCATCAAGTCCAACCATTATCACATATTTGCACTTGATCTTATTAAGCATTCTCTATATATACAGCATCCTTCCCCCCTTCTTATCCCACATTCCATTTCTTGCTGACCTAAACTTAATAGTCCAACTCCACAAGTCTACTCATTGCATTTAGTTCATATCAGTGAGATCATACAATAGTCATCCTTTTGTACCTGGCTTATTTCACTCAACATAGTATCCTGAAGGTTCCTCCATGTCATCATGTGCTTCCCCAATTAATTTCTTCTTACAGCTGAGTAATATTCCATCATATGAATATACCTCATATGATGGAACCCTTAGGTTGTTTCCATCTTTAAGTAATTGTCAATAATGTAGCATGTCCTTGCTTTCAGTTCTTCTGAATATATTCCTAGTAGCAAGATTGCTGGATCATATGGTGTTTTTATATTTAGTATCCTGAGGAACCTCCAGATTGCCTTCCACAGAGGTTACACCATTTTACAGTCCCACCAACAGTGAAAGAGTGTTCTTATTTTTATAGCAATTTTATTTCTCATTTTTATAGGAATTTTTTGAAAAAGAAGGATAAAATACATGTCTTAGTTTAGCAGGGCTGCTGTGACAAATACCACACACTGGTCGGCTTAAAAATGAGGATTGGAATATGATTTTGAAAGCTAGAATTCCAAAATCAAGTTCTTGACAGGCTAGGCTTTCTCCCAGAGTTTGTAGCTTTCTGGTGCTGGCTTGCAGTCATCCTTAGGGTTCCATGGCTTGCATCTATGACTTCTGTCCTCTACAGACTGACTTCTAGATTCTGACTTCCCTGGCATTTGGAAAGTGTGGGCCTTAGATCCCAGTTTTTTGAGGGAGAGGACCTTCTACTCTGACTATGGGGAGAGCTTGACTGCTGTTCCTGCTCTTGAAAAGGGTGGAGCTGCTGCTCCATCAGGTCCAGAGGAAAAGTCATAGATGCACAGATGACTCTCAGAATCTGCAGCCTAATGGATTTTACCCAGCTATATTTTGTACTGACTTGGGACCTGTGACCGTTGCTTTTTTCTCAAATTCTCATTTCTGGGATAGAAATATCTATCCTATACCTGTCTCACCATTTTATTTTGGAAGCAAATAGCATGAACATGTTTTCTAGGTTTCACAGGTCCAAAGACAGAAAGGAATTTTGCCCTATATTGAACTATAACCAAAGTTGATTTTGATGAGACTTTGGACTTAGGGTTGTTACTAAAATGACTTAAGGTTTTTTGGAATATTGAGTTGGGGTAAGTGTACTTACCTGTGGGAATTACATGTCTTTTGGGGGACCAGAGGGTGGACTGTTTGGATTGAATCCTGTACATCACAAAACACATGTTCAAGTCTTAATTTACATTCCTGTAGGTATAAACTCATTTGTAAATAGGGTATTTGAAGATGTTGATATTGCTTAAGGTATGGACTTACTTGTGAATAGGCTCTTTGAAGATCTTATTCAGCTGAGGCCAAATTGAATCAATATGGATCCCAACCCAAATGATTTTGAGGCATTGCAAGGCAGAGAAAATTCATACACAATCAGAGAGAGCCACAAAAGGAGACCAAGGAGACAGATTGCCAGGTGATAAAGATGGAGATGCAAGCCATGGAATCCCAAGGATTATGGCAAATCTGCACCAGAATGCTACAGGCTCTGGGACAAAGCACGGCCTATCAAGGCCTTGATTTTGTACTTGTAACCTAGAAACCTGTGAGACAATAAATTCTTATTCTTTAAGACAATCCATTGTGTAGTATTTGTTACAGCAGCCCTGGAAAACTAAGGTAATACACAAGTTTCTATTTCATTTATTTTGAATGCCTAATACTTGATTGATTGGAAGTAGTTTATGTAATTTTATAACCAAGTTTTATTACTGGATATTTAGGATGTTTATGATTTCTCAAAATTATTAAAAATGTGGTTCATTAATTTTGATGGTTCTGATTTAAAAATCTTTTTCCTTGTGTGCACAAAAATTATAGCAAACAAAATACTATTGTAAATTGAATAATTTTATGTTTTACATCAGATAAAGATCCTATCCTTCTGGAATGCAATAAATATTTGAGGACCAATTAGGCCAAAGAAAGAGGTTTAAAGGACTTTGGACAGCCATCCTGGAGAAGCATGAATACTCAGAATTCTCCATTTTCTATTATAATGGAAACTGAGCCTCAAGGAGAGAGTGGTGTAAGTGCTGATAGTGAGAAGATTGCATACCAAAGGTAAACAAAATTTTGCCCAGCAATAGGGTAGACATTCATCCTCAAGAGCAGTTGAAATTGAAGTCAAAAGAGGCATTCCCTTGGAGTTGAAAGAAAAGGGCAGTGAAAGGGTTGTGGCTGTTGATTAGGAGTCACATTTTAAAAACATTATGGATAAATAAAATAAATATTTTAAAATTAGTCCCAAAACAGATGTGCTAAACATCTAACGTTGGTTTAAGTTTTGAAGTTTTCATCATTGAGTTGTACATTTGAAAGATGAGCCTAAAAGTATGTATTTTTCTAATGGTAAGGTCATGTTGGTGCTGATTACTGAGCTGCTGAACTTTTTCTTAATGGAGTGACATTCAAAGCCCAGATGTTTTAGAAAAAATGCAGGACCTATAAAAGAGTTCCTCAATGGGATGCAGAGCATAAATCTTCCAGATAGCACTGGTTTCTTTGAATGCTGCTCGGCTGCAGATTAATCAGAACGTAGGTATACCAAGCTGCAGGTTGTGGCTGAGCTCTGCATAGTATTTTCCAGGGCATGGTGTAGCTGAGATTTAGTCCTTTGTGTTACAGATAGTCATACTCAAAAGAAGTTTTTGTTAAAAGTTGAAAATGACTATAACTCTAAGTGAATAATTAAAACTTTTGAAAATGATCACAATTTTTATTCTCTTCAACTTTTTTCATTGATGGTAATAATGCTTATCTGTTAAGAGGTAACTTTTTAAGTCTAGCATCTTATCTTTGAATTAGTGCAGGGGTTCCCAGAGGTCCTCTAACTGTAAGCTAAATAAGGAGTGGAAAGATCTTCAAATCTGCTTGGGGTCATTTGACAGGAGATGGCATGAAAGAGCAGTGGGGTAGGAGTAAAAAGATCCAGGTGTAAACTTGGTCCAGTCACATTCTATCTCATCTGTAAACTGGAATTAATCATTCTAGCTCTGCCTAACTAAAAGATTGTGAAGAATAAATAGGGGGAAACGGACTTGGCCCAGTGGTTAGGGCATCCGTCTACCACATGGGAGGCCCATGGTTCAAACTCCGTGCCTCCTTGACCTGTGTGGAGCTGGCCCATGCGCAGTGCTGATGCACGCAAGGAGTGCAGCGCCACGCAGGGGTGTCCCCCCGCGTAGGGGAGCCCCACGCGCAAGGAGTGCGCCCCTGAGGAGAGCCGCCCAGCGTGAAAAGAAAGTGCAGCCTGCCCAGGAATGGCGCCGCCCACACTTCCCGTGCCACTGACGACAACAGAAGCGGACAAAGAAACAAGACGCAGCAAATAGACACAGAGAACAGACAACCGGGGGAGGGGGGGGGGGGAATTAAATAAATAAATAAATCTTTAAAAATAAATAAATAAATAGGACTGCATATATGGATATAGTACAAAAAGCAAGATATTAATACTGCTGTATATACTTTGGATTTGCCAGGCTCCAACTTTAAGAGAGAAGTAGAGAATTCCTTTTAGTTCTCTCCTCTACCAATCTGTTCTAAGGGAAGATGCTATTGACCCAGCACCTAAAGAGTCCTCAGCTGTGTACTTGAAAGTAGCAGACCTTCAGATCAGGTATCAACATAGGAAAAAAGAGCTGAATGCTAAAGATTTTCTTTCCAAAGCTTCTCAAGAACCTTTTCCATGTGAACTCTTCCATTCTTGGCTGGTGCCTTAAAAATGAAAAAACATATAAATGTTGATCTGCCACTGCCAAATAGTTTAATAACAATTTAGGAAGTTGTCAATACCTTTTGAGAAACATTGGCCTCAGGACATCTGTCCTAGAGTCATATACTTAATTGTTTTTATTAATCTTCCCATGACAAATCTCTTAAAATAATGTTAATTATCTATTTTATGTTTGTGGTACCTATGCTATAAGGACAAAGAGGAAAATGATGTGACTTTAATTTTAATAAAAAACAGGGCAGTAGCTTTATGTCAGCCATGCAAAATATTGGAGAAAAAAATATTTAAAACTGAGAGGTTAAATTTTAAATATTTAAAACTGAGAGGGAAACTTTGAAGACAACCTGTTTTGGAAAGGCGTGTCTTTTTAGCTTCATTAGCACCATTTGCATTTATGTCTATACTTTGCATATTGTACACTTGGCTTTATCACAGCTTCCTGGGATGGGGTAGGTGTAGTGATGAAGTGTCAGCTGACCTGTGTCCTGTACTAACCTTAGGAATGGAGGCATTCCTGAGGTGGTGGAGTGTCTCTGTGATCAGGAGGGACACTCAATACAGGGCACAGGGGCATTCGCTATATCCAGAGCTGTTGACAAGATAAATCTGCCAACAAGTGCCAGGGTCCTCATACCTGCTGTAAGTTTAGAGTGGATGCTTGTTTTTCAGAGGAGAATAGTGTTGGGCCAACTCATATGCTAGCTAGGTTAACAAGGTAAGGAATTGGGTGAAAAGAGCATGAAGAAAGCTCAGTGAACAGAACTGGGGCAAAAGGTCTGGCTGGCTGTAGGAGTGACTTGTGGCCGAGGTTGGGAAGGGAAGAGTTTTAAATTCCACCTAGAGAGGTAAAGGAGCATATCAAGAACTAGGCAGACCTGGAAAGCTTCTGTGTATTTAAATGTGATTCTCTTGCTGCTCTCTGGCAAACTTTTAGTCTTCTGCACATTTACTAAGTTAAAAAGACTGATGTGTATATAGAAAGTTTGTTACTTGAGCCTCAAATGACAGAGCCACAGTTTTTAGAGAGGTTTCTTAAGAAATTTTAAAGACTTTTATAATTTTTAGATGAAGAATCTGAGGTCTTGCTTGCATGCACAAAACATTTCTAGGGATAGAGTCAGTATTAAAAGGCAAATCCATTTCCCCCAATGGAAAATATAAAGGAATGATCGTATAAAGGCAATTTTTGTGATGGATACGTTTCTCATTCTCATGAGCATACTTCTTCATGTTTCTGAAACGTTATGTGAATCTCTGTATTGGGTTTGGCTGAGGTTCCAAAGAAAGAGAACAAAGCTATATTTGCCAAGCATTCTCCTAGTCCAAACTGAGGGCCCAGACCACCTATATTAGACTTGTCAATGAAGGGATCATTTGGAATATGAAAGCATTTAGAAGGAAGAAATCGAGTTGCCAGGGTCATGAGTTATTCTGCTCCCTTCCTCTTCTTTGGGGGAGGACAGCCAATTCCATTGTGCTCATTTTAAGCCTATGGGAGGCAGTTCATGACAAAGAGTTTTGGGGGAACTGGTGAACTTTTGTCTTCTTCAGGCCTAAGAGCTTTGTGGAAAAGAAACTATTGGGTTGTGCTGGAGCAAAACTGTACTTCTCTCAATGGCAGGGGCAATGACATTTCCTGTGAAGTCTCTACAGGGAAGAGAAACATCCTCAGAGCAAGGTTTCAAAGGGGCTGCAGGTGGTGGTAGGGGGCTATTGATACAATCCCAACAAGACAGCCTGAAAGGGTCAGCAGCATTTCAGTCATCCCCTCTGTCCTGGAACATGCAATAGGAGGTTTCAAGTGTGGGAAACTGATTCTCTGAGAATCCTACAGAAGTATCCTGTGAGTGTAAACATCCACCAGCTCAGAGAACACCAAGAGAGCAGAGGTAGTGTGTTTTCTCTCCCACTTTTCCTCAAGGGGTCAGAAACCATGGAAGAGAAGGGAGGAGCAGAAGAGCAAGGCAGGGAATTGAAATAGGTGCCAAAGCGACCACGTTTGCCTCCCTTACTGACAGTGTCTTGACTTGGAGCAGGCATTGACTGGGAGTTTTAACTTTGAGGGATGTGTGAGATTTGATTATTACAGTGCACCACACATGTCAATTACTGAAAGAGAAATGTCATTTGGCTAAAAGTGACTCAAGGACTTTTTATTATTCGAGAATAGCCAGAAATATTTATAGGATCATCCTTGGGCAGAGGAAGAACTAGTCCAAAGAATGAGTTTAATAGAATGTGTGCTATGTGAATGTATATGTGCATGAGTTTGTGTGTGTATATGTGAGTGTGTGTGTGGAAATGGGGGGAGGGAGCAAAGTATTGTGCTGGTAACATTTAAAAAATTTTTTATTTTGTTTTTTGTACCTTATGGGATGTATTAGTCAGGGTTCTCTAGGGAAATAGAACCAGCAGGAGATATCTATAAACAGCATGAGATTTTATAAAATTGTCTCACACTACCATGGGATTCAGAAGTCCAAATTTTGTAGGGCAGACTGCAAGCCAGGGACTCTGATTAAGGTCTTTGATGAGTTCCCCAGGAGATGCTGGCTCCCTGCAGTAGAGGTGGGTCTTCTCTCCCTGAATGCTGAAATCACTTCTTATTTTAAGACCTTCAAGTTATTACATGAGACTTCACTCACTGCTTGTTGGCAATCTCCTGAGGTGTTTGTAAATGTAATTAGCCATATGTGCAATCAACTCACTGATGACAAAAGTCCATGAAATGCCCTTGTATTACTAATGCCCAGTGCTTGCTTGACCAAACAACTGGAATCATTACTTGGCCAGGTTGACATAGTAGCCTAACCATCACATGGGGTGATGATTAATCAAGTAAATGGTTATACTTCTCTAACATTCTGGGTACAATTCTTTTGAATACATATGGAACTTATATCTAAGACAACCACTCTTTAACATGAGTGAGATCATCTTGAGCATTGGCTTGATGCCATGTTTTCTAGGACATAATACAATGTCTGGCATATAATAGAAATATGGGTTCAATAGATATTTATTGGTTGAGCAGCTATTTGGAGATAGTATCACTTAGTGGTTAAGCACTTAGGTTCTGGATTCAGAGAAACCTGCATTCTAATCCTAGCTCCACCATTTGCTAGTTCTGTGATTTAGACAATTTTCAAAATTCTCCATGCCACAGATTCTATCTATAATATGAATTAACAGTAGTTCTACCTCTCTGGGCTTTTTGAGAGTTATATAAGATTATGCATGCAGGTTATAAGCACATGACCTGACCAATTAAGTGTGCAATACATAATAAATAGTCATAACCATTATCGTATTTTGTGAACTGTTTCTGCATTTCATCCCTCTTTCATGAAAAGCTTACACTCCTCATAGATATTGCTGATTTGACTTGAAGTCTAGTAAAAAGAAACATGCTACTTTTAAGATCCAGTTTAAAAAGTGACTCCATCCTTCCTTCCTTCCTTCCTTTTCTGCATACATTCAAATGTTGGCAGGAACAGAGGCTGAGGCTTCTACTAGAAAGAAGAAGGATCTGTCTTGTGTCAGTTGTAAACACTAATAATGCAAATGCACTCTGCCAGGCCAGGGCTTGAGTAGCCTTAATGCCATTGTTTTCAAAATCTCTCTTAATGTTTGAACATTTCTGCCTAAGGGAAAGCAAAAGGTTTATTGATGCTTAATATTTGTTTAGCAAAGCGATTTGGGAACTGTTTCAGAATATCTTATGAATGAATCCTGAAGTACATAGATGCTGTAAATATGTCTTTCTGCATATTTATTGAGCATGTTTCCTCTTAAAACCATTGGGTTTAGGTAGCCCATAAGTTAGCCCATAAATATTGAGCTCCTCAGTTTTTCAAATCAGAGTTTCTACTGTCCTGATAGAATAGAAGCTATTAGAGTCAAGGGAGCATTGAAGAAGCATGAAGACAAGGCCTCCTGTCTGTTATTTAAAAACAGAGCTCTGAATGTGTCTACCTATCACATTCTCACAATGAATTACAGCCACATTAGTATTCCAAAGAAGAACCTGGTATTTGAGTATATAATGAAGAATTGTTTCAGTAGACCTTAGTTTACTTTGTAGACTATTTGAAATTTAGATAAATTTTCATATCACCAGCACCAAATTATTTTTATTTAACTGGCTACAGCCAAGAATAAACCTAGATTCTGTTTTGAATATAATGGTAATAAACCTAGATTCTGTTTTTAATGCTATATAAAAATCAAATTATATAGTTAATGCAAAGACATTGTATGTGGTTTTTCATACCAACTGTGGTAGGAAAAAAATTTAATATTATGAGACATATCTTATATGCCTCCTGTTATCAGGCAGTTATGTCAAGCATATTCATATAAAATGTATCTCATTTCAAAACAATACAACTATTATTAATTGTCTCTTGGTAAATACTGTGATAGTGTGCAAATAATTCAGATAAAATGTATACACATAGAAATATGCCTATATTCCAAATGAAAACAGAATGAACTGCCTGCAAGAGCAGGTGTAATATCACATGTATTCCGTATGTTCACAAAGAACTTTTATTCATCAGGTGTGAAACATTCAAAGAATCATGAAGTATAACAAAAGGACTGTCAGGGAGCCCGTTCTTAGTTCTCTTGCCAACTAACAATGTGACCATGGGCAGATCAACGTCTCCAGAGTTCAATTTACTCATCTGACAAGGTGGAGGTAATATTAAATAATATCTAAGATTTCTCTCATTATGAATTTCCATGCTTTAAAAATAAATGTATATCTCATTTAGCAAAAAAAGATAATGTGCAGTGTAAAATATTATTCTCATCGTAAAACAGAAAATCATGTACTTTATCTTGGTGTGAACCCTTTTAAAAAGTTTTATTGAAATTCAGTTGATATATAACAAATTGTATAGATTTAAAGTGTTCAATTTGAAAGTTTTGACATTTATATATATCTGTAAAGAGATCACCACAAGTAGAATAAGGAATTGCCCATTACCTCCCCAAGTTTCCTCATGCCTTTTGTAAACCCTCTTTTCCTCCCTTCTTTGTTCTCCTACCCCCATGGTTAGGCAATCACTGATCTGCTTTTTGTTGCTATAGTTTAGTTTGCATTTTAAAGGATTTTTATATAAATGGTATCAGACAGTATGGGCTCTTTTGTTCTGGTCTGGCTTCTGTCACTCAGCATAATTTTTTTGAGATGCATTTGTGTTGTTGCATGCATCAATTCCTTTATATTGTTAAGTAGTATTCCATTCTAAGGACATACCACAGTTTATCCACATTTGTGTTCTTTCCAGTTTTTAACTATTAAAAATAAAGCTAATCTGAATGGTTGTGTATAAGTCTTTGTATGGGCATATGCTTTCTTTTGGATAAATACATGGAAGTAGAGTGGCTGGATTATTTGGTAGATGTCTAAGATTAACAAACTACAAAGCTGATTTCCAAAGTGGTTGTTCCATTTTACATCCTCACCAGTGGAGTATGAGAGTTCCTGTTCTTCCATGTCCTTGCCAACAGCTGGTACAGTTAGTCTTTTAAATTTTAGCCATCCTAGTGGGTGTAAAGTAGTATCTGGTAGCTTAATGTGTATTTCCCTAATGGTCAAATGATGTTACATATCTTTTCATGTGCTTATTTGACCTCTGTTTGTTTTCTTTGTTGAGATGTCTGTTCACATATTTTTCCTGTAAAAAGGTTAGGTCATTTTCTTAGTTTTGAGTTTTGAGAGTTTTTCCTTTATTTTGGATATTCATGCTTTTAGTGGGATCATAGCAGTGCTCAGCTTAGGGCTAAGCACTCCCAATCCTGAGGTAAGATCTTTCTGTGTTCTCTTCCCAATGCCCTGAGAATTGTGGCTCTTCCTATTCAAGCTGGTGGGAATGGGCATTTTTCCTGGATCTATGTGAAACCAGGCACAGTTACCTTTAATTCTTTGGCATGGTTCTTGCCTTGGTCTTGCGTAATTCTCAAGAATGCATGTTGATCAGTAATCATCTGGAAACTGTAGTGCGTATCTCTGAAGATTTCTGGTGACCCATTCTATTCAGTTTTCTCCTCTCTCTTGTACTGAGAATTCTAGCCATGTAGGTCTCCTCAACTCAGGGAATCTGCTGGGTCCTACCTGGTTTTCCCCTTCCTGCAGCATGATTGGAAATTTAAGACAGTAAGCTGGGGCTCCTCCTGGTTGTTTTTCCCTGTCTCTCAGGAATCCACTGTTGTTTGTTGTCTGATATCCAGTGTTTTGAAACACTTTTTCATACTTAATGTCTCTTTTTTGGTTGCATCAGGCAGGGAGGTTAATTCTCCAGTTCCTTTTACCCCGTTTTGGCCAGAACTGACATGATTTTTAATCGTTCTTCCTTTGAAGTTTTCATTAAGTCTTAATGTTAGCCCCTGGCTATTTGGGAGCCGAATTTGCTCCTCATAATCACAATATTTTTAAAATTTTGGTACATATTCTTCTAGTCTTTTCTCTCTCCCCCAACAACAATTCATTCATTAGAAATATACAATTCAATCTTTTAGCATACTCAAATATGAGCAACCATCACCAGAGTCAGTTTTAGATTTCATCAGCACAAAGATAAACCATATAAAATTTAGCTATTGTTTCCCCACCATCGTTCTATCCCCTCCAGCCCTAAGCAACCACTGATCTAATTTCTGTCTATAAATTGGCCTGTTCTAGATATTTCATATAAATGGGATCATATAATACATACTCTTTTGTGACTGGCTTCTTATACTCAGCATAATGTTTTCAAGTTCATTCATATTGTAGCATATATTAGTACTTTATTCCTGTTTTATGGCCAAATAATATTCCATTGTATGGATATATCATATTTTGTTTATCCATGTATTTCTTGATGGACATTTGGGTTGTTTCTATCTTTTCGCTATGGTGAATAGTGCTGCTATGAACATTGGTATATTTGAACAACTATTTTCATTTCTCCTGGATATATATCTAGGAGTGGAATTGCTAGGTCATATGGTAATTCCATGTTTAATGTTTGGAAGAACTGCCAAAGTATTTTCCATAGTGGCTGTACCACGTTTTATTCATACAAGCAATGTACAGGGTTTCAATTACACCAGATCCTTGCCACACTTATTTTCCATTTATTATTTTTAAATTCTATCCATCCTATTGGGTATAATAAAGTGGTATCTTATTTTGGTTTTGATTTGCATTTCCCTAATGACTAAAGATGTTGATTATCTTATCATGTGCTTGTTGACCATTTGTATAACTTCTTTGAAAAAATGTCTGTTTTAACCCTTTCCCGTTTTAATATTCTGTTGTTTATCCTTCAGTAGTTGAGTTGTAACTCTTCTTTATATATTCTGGGTAATAGGCCTTTATAATTTACATGATTTGCAAATATTTTCTCCCTCTCTGTGATTGCATTTATATTTTCTTGATAATGCCCTTTGAGGCACAAAAGTTTTAAATTTTTATGAAATTCAGTTTATCTGCTTTTTCATATCTAAGAAACTGTTTCCAAATAGGAGGTCATGAAGATTTCCTTATATGTTTCTTCTAAGAGTTTTATAGCTTTAGATTTTACATTTGGATCTTTGATCCATTTTGAGGAATTTTTTATAAATGGCATGAGGTAAGGACCCAACCTTATTCTTTTTTATGTGGCTATCCACTTACCCAGGCCCCATTTATTGAAAAGACTATTCTTTCTCCCATTGAATGGTTTTGGCCCCTTCGTCAAAAATAGTTGAGCAGAGGCACATGGATTTATTTCTGTACTCTAAATTCTATTCTCTTAGTTTGTGTATCTATTCTTATGCCAATACCACACTTCTTTGATTGCTGTTACTTTGTAGTACATTTTGAAATTGGGAAGTCTGAGTCCTCCATTTTGTAATTCTTTTTTTTCCCCTTATTTCTCCCCCTCCCCTCCATTGTCTGCTCTCTCTGTCCATTCACTGTGTGTTCTTCTGTGTCTGTGTATTTTCATTAGGTGCCTCCGGGAACCCATCCTGGGACCTTCTGGAGTGGGAGAGAGGTGATCATTCTCTTGCTCTACCTCAGCTCCCTAGTGTACTGCATCTCATACTGTTGCATCATCTTGCTGTGTCAGCTCTCCATGTGGACGGCACCACTCCTGGGTGGTCTGCTCTCTTACCTGGGGCTGCACAACTTGTACGGGGGCCACTCCTTGCTCAGGGGACACTCCTGTGTGGGATGACACTCCTTGCACGTGACAGCACTTCCTGTGGGCCAGCTCACCACATGGGCCAGGAGGCCCTGGGTATCGAACCCTGGACCTCCTATATGATAGGTGGAAGCTCTATCCATTGAGCCTTATCTGCTTCCCTGTAATTCCTTTTAAAAATTGTTTTGAGTGTTTGGGGTCCCTTATAATTCTACTTGAACTTTAGGATCACCTTGTTAATTTGTGCAAAAATCAGCAACTTTTACAAAAATTCAAGCCTGGCTTGCTTCACTCAACATATTGTCTTCCAGGTACATCCATGTTGTCATATGCTTCATGATTTAATTTCTTTTTACTACTGTGTAATATTCATTGTGTATATACACCACAATTTGCTTATCCATTCATCCATTGATGGACACCTAGTTTGTTTCCAGCTTTTGGCAATCTTGAATAATGTTGCTATGAACATCAGTGATCAGATGTCCGTTCGTGTCTCTGCTCTCGGTTCTTCTGGTTTGTGGCAGTTTGGCATTATTTATGAATTCTAAAAAAGAAATATTGAATATATTTTTATGCTGATCTGTTCCTCTGGGCATGAAACCCTTTGATTGCTTTAAATGCAAAGGCTTTGATTCACCCTTGTCACTAGGGCATGCAGAGTTGTGTTCCCACCTCCTTGGTGGGCTATATAAATGGACACTCACACAGAATAAACACAGAGGAACAGAAAGAACTCCATAGACATTGAAGAGGAAAGAACTTGTCAGCTTTGATCCTGTGACCCAGGAAGAGAGATGGGCCATTTGTCTGATAGTTTACAACTAACCTTGTAAAGAGAAGAGAGCAGCTGAGTCCAGAAAGGAATGAGCCCTCCAGTCTGCAGCTGAGATTGGATTCTTAAGAGGAAAGAGGAAGGCTGAACCTTCACAGACATGGTCTGCCATCTTGCTTCAACATATGGAAACAGATTTTGGTGAGGAAATACCTCTTATGGTACCTTGAGTTGGACTCTTTAGAGCCTTGTAAGTGTAAAGTTCTACTGCAAATAAATACCAAACAGATTTCTGATACTTTGCACTAGCATACCTTTGGCTGACTAATACATGGGTATATACCAAATAATGATATTGCCAGGTCCCATGGCAAGTTTATATTCAGCTTCCTTAGAAATAGCCAAACAATCTTCCCCAGTGGCTGTACCATGCTACATTCCCACCAACAGTGAATAAGGTTTCCTATCTCTCCATATCCTCTCTAACATTTACAATTTTCCAACTTTTTAATAGCGACTAGTCTAATTGGTGTGAAATGATATCTCATTGCAACTTTGATTTACATTTCCCTCATTGCTAGTGGTGTTGAACATTTTTTCATGTGTTTCTTCACCATTTGTATTTCTTCTTTGAACAATTGTCTTCTCAAGTCTTCTGTCCATTTTTTAATCAGGTAGTTTGTCTTTTTATTGTTGACTTGTGTGATCTCTTTGTATGTCATGGATATTAAACACTTATTGGATATGTGAATGCCAAATATTTTCTCCCATTGAGTCGACTGCCTTTTCCATCTTTTGACAAAGTCCTTTGAGGTGCAAAAGTGTTTAATTTTGAGGAAGTTGCATTAATCTTTTTGTTTTCTTTTGTTACTTGTGCTTTGAGTGTAAGGTTTAAGAAACTACCCCCTACCAAAAGATAGTGAAGATGTTTTCTGACAGTCTCTTAGAGGAGATTAATGGGTATCACTTTTATATTTAAGTCCTTGATCCATTTTGAGTTAATTTTTGTATAAGATATGTGATAGAGGTCTCATTTCTTTCTTTTGGATATCTATCCAAAGTTCTCCCAGCACCATTTGTTGAATAGACTGTTTAGGCACAGCTGGGAGGGCTTATCTGTCTTGTCAAAAATCACTAGGCTGTAGATGTGAGAGTCTATTTCTGAGTTCTGGATTCAGTTCCATTGCTCTGTGTGTCTGTCTTTATGCCAATACCTTGCTGTTTTTACCACTGTAGTTAAGTAATATGCTTTAAAGTCCAGAAGTGAGAGCCCACCAACTTGGTTCTTCTTTTTTAAGATCTTTTTGGCTATTCAAGGCCCTTAGCCTTCCAAATAAATTTAATAATGGGTTTTTCCATTTCTGCAAAAAAAAAAAAGGCTATTGGAATTTCTATTGGGATTTTATTGAATCTGTAAATCAGTTTTCATAGAATTGACATCTTAACAATATTTAGTCTTCCAGTTCATGAACATGGAAGGTTCTTCCATTTCTTTAAGTCTTTGATTTCTTTCAGCAATGTTTTATAGTTGTCTGAATATAGATCCTTAATGTCTTTGGTTAAATCTATTCCTAAATATTTGATTTTTTAGTTGCTACTATAAATTATATTTTTTTCTGATTCCTCCTCAGATTGCTCATTAATACTGCACAGAAACACTACTGATTTTTGCATATTAACCTTGTATCCCACCCCTTTATGCAACTCACCTATTAGTTTTAGTAGCTTTGTTGTGGATTTTTCAGTATTTTCCAGATATAGGATCATGTCATCAGCAAATAGTGAAAGTTTTACTTCTTCCTTTCCTATTTGAGTGCATTTTATTTCTTTATCTAGCCTAATTGCTCTAGTTAGAACTTCCAGAACAATATTGAATAGCAGTGGTGACTGTGGGCATTCTTGTCTTGTTCCTTATCTCAGTGGGAAAACTTTCTGTCCTTCATGATTGAGTACTATGCTAGTTGTAGGTTTTTCATATATGCACTTTCCCATATTGACGAAATTTCCTTATATTCCTATATTTTTAGAGCATTTTTAATCAAGAAAGAGTGCTGTATTTTGTCACATACTTTTTCTGCATCAATTGAGAGGATCATGTGATTTTTCTTCTCCAATTCATCAATTTTATTTATTACACTAATTGATTTTCTTGTGTTGAACCACCCTTGCATACTTGGGATAAAACCTACTTGATCCTGGTGTGTAATCCTTTTAATGTGCTTTTGGATTTTGTTTGCAAGTGTTTTGTTGAGGATTTTTGCATTTATATTTATTAGATATATTGGTGTGTAATTTTCTTTTTTTGTAGTATCTTTATCTGGCTTTGGTATTATGGTGATGTTGGCTTCATAGAATGAGTTTGGTAATGTTCTTTCCTGTTCAATTTTTTGGAAGAGCTTGAACAAGACTGGTATTAAATTGTCTTTGAATGTTTGATAAAATTCACTTGTGAAGTCATCTGGTCCCCAGGTTTTCATCTTTGGGAGGTTTTTGATGACTATTTCAATCTCTTCACTTGTGATTGGTTTGTTGACATCTTCTACTTCTTCTAGGGTCAGTGTAGGTGGAGTGTGTTTCTAGGAATTTGTCCATCTCCTCTACATTGTCTAGTTTTTTGGCATACAGTTGTTTATAGACTCCTCTTATGATTTCTCTTATTTCTGCAGGGTCAGTGATAATGTCCCCCTCTTGTTTCTTATTTTATTTTTATGTATCTTCTCTCTTATTTTGTTTGTCAGTCTAGGTAAGTGTTGGTCAATTTTGTTGATCTTCTCAAAGAACCAACTTTTGGTTTCGTTGATTCTATTGTTTTTGTGTTCTTGATTTCATTGATTTCTGCTCTGATCTTAGTGTGCCTTTGCATTGGCTTGGTTTGGGATTAGTTTGCTGTTCCTACAAGTATGCAGTTAGATATTCAATTTTAGCTCTTTAATCTTTTTTAATGTAAAAATTGAGGGCTATAAATTTCCCTCACAGCACTGCAGTTATAGTGTTCCATATGTTCTTGATATGTTGTCTTCTCATTTCAATATGTCTCAAGACATTTGCTGTATTTTCTTGCAATTTCTTCTCTGACCCACTGATTATAGGTACAATGCCCTATAGATATCTTTTAGGTCTAGTTCATTCACCACATTATTCAAGCTCTCTGTTTCTTTATTTTGCTTCCGTCCAGATGTTTCTATCCAATACTGACTGTGGTGTATTGAAGTCTCAACTATTATTGTAGGGATGTCTATTTTTCCCTTCAGTTTTGCTAGTGTGAACTTCATGTATCATGGGGCACTCAGTTTGGTACATAAATGTTTAGTATAATTATTTCATCTTGGTGAATTGACCATTTAATTAATATATAATGACCTTCATCATCTCTTATAACAGCCTTGCATTTCAAATCTGTTTTGTCTGATCTAGTATCACTACACAAGTTGTTTTTTCTTTACTATTTGCATGGAACATCTGTTTCCAACCTTTTCACTTTTTTTTTCTTTAAATTTTTTTATTTTGAAATAATATCAAACTTTCAGGACAGTTACAAAAATAGTACAAACCCCATACATAGAATTCTATCAGACCCTTGTCACCCATCCCCTGATACCCAGATCCACCAGTTTTAACATTTTGCCATATGTGCCTAATCCTTCTTTCTCCCTCCCTCCCTTTCTCCCTTTCTTCCTTCCAGCTACCATTTATTTATCTATTTCCTGAAAATATGTATGTAGATTGTGTACAATATGCTTCTTGAATACTTAACACTTCCATGGACATTTCCTTGGAACAAGGATATTCACTTATGTAAACACTTAAGTGCAGTTATCATGTTCAAGGAATTTAATATTGGTATAAAGCTTTGTCTCTCATTCCAATTTTTGCACATGCCCTAATAATGTCCTTTTGAGGCTTTTCTCCTTGATTATTAAATCCCATCCAAGATTACATATTGACATATTGTCTTCAGTTGTCATCATTGCTTTAGTTGCTCTCTCCTCTTTCCTGCTTCCCTTCCCTCCCTCCCTCCCTTCATTCCTTCTTTTTTTTTTTTTTTTTTTTTAGGTACTGGGACCAGGGAATGAACCCAGGTTCTCAGGTTCTCATATGTGGGAGGCCAGCACACAACCACAGAACCACATGACTCCCCGGAGTTGGCTCTCTTGTGTGTTTGTTCATTGTTTGCTTGTTCTTTGCTCATTGTTTGTTCATTTTGTTTTTGCTGGTTGTTTTGCTTATTGCTGCTTCTTGTTTCTGCTCATTGTTTGTTTTTCTTTAGGAAGCACTGGGAGCTGAACCCAGGATCTCCCATATGGGAGATGGCATTCAATTGTTGAGCCACATCTGCTTCCTTTCCTTTCATTTTTCATAGTAAGTTTTAAAAAAATTTATTGAAGTATATCGCTCATACATAAACATACATAAATAATAAATGTATACTAATAGTTGTGAACTTACAAAACAAACATATATAACATCATTCTGGACTCCCATACCTTATCTTACCATCAATACCTTGCATTGTTATGAAACATTTTAAACTAAAGATTAAAGAGCATTGTCAAAATATTACTACCAGCCTAAGTATTTCCCCCCAACCAGGCCTATTATTATTATCTTTGTATCATTTACATATGAACATACATAAACAATTAAGTGTATAGTAAAAGTTGTAAACTTACAAAGTAAACATGCATAACATCATACAGGGGTCCCATACATCAACCCTCCACCAACACCTGCACTGTCATGAGACGTTTGTTACAAATTATGAAAGAATATTGTCAAATTCTTACTACTAATTATAGTTCTTATCTTACATTTGGTATATTTTCCCCCAGCCCACCCTATTATTATTTATTAAATATATTTTTTATGACAGAAGTTGTAAACTTATAAAACAATCATATACAATGTGCAGAATTCCCAACCAACACCTATCAACACACCCCATTGTGGTGGAGTATTTGTTACAGATAAGATAAACATCTGATTGTGACCACATCCATAGTGTACATTTGGCACACATTTTCCATTCTGCCCCATTATCAACACAGTTTATCTTTGTCATAGATACAAGAATATTATATTATTACTGCAACCACAGTCCAATGCATGAGCATGGAATATTCTTCCAGTTATTTAGTCTTTTGGTGGTTTCTTTTAAAAATTGAGTTGCAGTTTTCTGAATACAAGTGCTTTACATTGTTAGCTAAGTTTATTCCCGACTATTTATCTGTCCAATTTTCTTTTCACCACACTTTTTGACACTTTTAGTTACTTTTATTGATATATTCTTCATTTCTAGATGCTCTTCCAGACTTCTTTCTCCTTTCTTTTCTTTTCAGGCCCTAGCATACCCATTACTATTTCCTGAAAATCTGGTCTCTTCGTTAGAAATTCTCTCAGTTTCTGTTTATCTGTGAATATTCTAAACTCTCCCTCATTTTTGAAAGACAATCTTACTGAATATAAGATTCTTTGCTGGAAGTTTTTCTCTTGTAGTATCTTAAATATACCATACCACTGTCTTTTTGTCTCCATGGTTTCTGGTGAGAAATCAGCACTTAATCTTATTGAGTATCCCTTATATGTTATGTATTGCTTTTCTCTTGCTGCTCTCAGAATTCTCTCTTCATCTTTGGTATTTGAAATTCTGATTAGTATGTGTCTTGGAGTTGGTCTATTTGGATTTTTTTGGATGGGAGTAAATTGTGCTTCTTGGACATGCCCTTCAATAGTGTTTGGAAATTCTCTGCCATTATTTCTTCAAATATTCCTTCTACCCCTTTTCCCTTCTCTTCTCCTTCTGGACGCCCATGACAGGTATGTTTGCATGTCTTTTGCTGTCACTTATTTCTCTGAGAACTTGTCCTTTATTTCTCTGAGAACTTTTCCATTCTTTTCTTCATCTGTTTTTCGTATGTTCACTTTCAGAGGCCATTTCTTCAATCTCACCAATCCTTTCTTCTGCCTCCTCAAATTTGCTGTTATATGATTCCAATGTTTTAAAAAAAAAACATTTAAAAATTTTCATTTATTGCACCTTTCATTCCCATAAAGTCTGCTATTTTCCTATGTATGCTTTCAAATTCTTTTTTGTGCTCACCCAGGGGATAGCTTTTACTCTTTCTCAGTTGTTTTTGTGAGAGCATTGAGCCCTGTCTGGTAGTCCAAGACCATCTTCAATCTCTTGTGACTTTTGTGTGTGTGTGTGTGTGTCAAGGTAATGCTGGTCTCATAGAATGAGTTGGGAAGTTCTCTGTTTTTTTCTTTTCTTTTCTTTTTCTGGGAGGATTTGTGAAGGATTCGTATTCATTCTTTAAATATTTGTTACAATTCAGAAGTGAAACCATCTGTGTATAGGCTTTTCATTTTCTTCTACACAGCTTTTTGATTACTAATTCAATCTCTTTACTTATTATTCAGGTCTATTCAAAGTTATCTATTTCTTCCTTTCATCAGTTTTGGTTATTTGTATCTTTCTAAGGATTTGTGCATTTCATCTAAGTTATATAGTTTACTGGCAAAATGTTGTTTATGATATTCCTTTTTAATTCTTTTTATTTCTGTAAGGTTGTTAGTAATGTTCCCTCTTTCATTTCCTTGTTTTTTAACTTGATCAATCTAGCTAAATGTTTGCCAATTTTGTTGTCTCTCTCATTTTGAAAAAAATAGTTTCACCTATATATTTTTGTTTTCCTGTATGTATATGTGTGTGTATGTATGTGTATGTTTGTTTTACATTTAACTCTTTAATCCAACTGGTTTCATTTTTGTATAAGATGTGAGGGAAGAATATCAACTTTAATTTTAAAATAAGTCATCAATTATTCTACCACCATATATTATACAGATATTACTATATAATATCTCTTTCTCCATGGATTTGAGATGTCACTTAAGGATATCTACGTTTTACATTTACTATGCTTTACTTCTAGGCTTTCTCTTCTTTGCTTATTGGTATCTACCAGTTCTTCCCACTGCTTTTGTTTTTTTTATTTTAGCATTATAAAATCCTCTAGTAGCTGGAAGAAAAACTTCCCTCTCATTATTCCTTAGAACATTTTTGTTGACTATTTCTGCCAATTTATTATTCCAGCTGATCCTTAGAAACATTTTGCCAGATCACTCCTCCTCCCCTTCAAATTTCCTGTGGGATTTTATTTGATTTGAAATAAATTCATATAATACTCTGAGAAGGATAGTTATTTTTCAGTATTAAAGCTGCATGTCTTAGGTTCTCGTTTACCTTTTAAACTATTTTTAGTGTTCCTAGCCACTAGACATCTTATCCTCCTGAAGTGTAACTATTGAATTATTCTTGAATCTTTCCTTAGAGTAAAAAGTCCCTGAAGTGCTTTCTGGCAATATTTCTCAGATCTGCTCTTTTTTATTCCCTCCTTCCCCATTTTGGCTTTATTTCTAACCAGTTGCTTGCTAACCTATCTCTTTCCCATTTATGCTTCTCATAGTTAGAGCAATTATCTTTGTTTTTGCTCATATCGTTTTCTTTTTCAGAGGCATAGTGACTCCCAATTGCTTAATTCAGTTAAATAGACCTTTAATTCTGATCTCAAAGAATTTCTTCAATTGTCATACTATTACTCTCCCACCCCTACAGACATTTGTATTACTTTCTTATTGCCCAGTGGTTTATACTTTCTATTTTGGCATAACAAAACTATATTTCTTTACTTTAGCAAAGAAAAGTGCAATTCCATATGCAGTTAACCAATGTTTATCTACATATCATCATGTAGACACATAGTTTTACAGTATTTATTACCCCCTTCCACAAAACCAAATTCCTTTCATCTTCCAAATCTCTCCTCTAAACATATGTCAGACAGGAAGTATATCCATTTTAATGCTACTGTAATCATTCCAGCAATTCTGTGTGATTATATCTATCCGGTTGTAATTGATTGGATAAAAGATGTCTTCTTTAAGAAAGTACAGTGTGCAAGCTTGTATAATGTATACAAGATTATGATTGCTTTTATAAATTTGATACACAGCTGGATTCTTTTAAATATTAGCTGACATTTTCTGTAAGTTATAAAAGTTCAGACTGGGGAATGCTACTTCAAAGACGTGAAGTCTCTATGTTCTTATAAAGTAATAATTATAAATTAAATGAATTGCTTCAAAATGTATGGAATAATATATACCTTAGTATAAATAAAAATATTCAAAAATTGTATTTTACATGCTTTGGGATTATACCTTTTTTATAAAGCTATTTGTGAATATTCATATATGCCAAACATCTTCTGTGGGTACAGTTAAACAAATTCCTCTGTAAATTCAGTCCATGAAGGATAATGGATTAAAATTATTATGCCATTAGGGACTTTCTGACTTAAATTCTCCTAGTGTCCATTAATCTAGGGTATAGAGGACAATGAAAGCAGAGAAGGACTTTCTTTTTCCTAGAGAATTCAAGGAAGACTTCAAGTAGGTGACACACTAAGTCATGGAGGAGAAATAGAAGTTACCTAGACAATGGGGTGAGAGAGGTGAGACTTTCAAAAAGAGCAAGGAATGTGTGTGCAGAGACCTGAGAGAATGTGGCAAATGCGAGAATAGGGGGATAAGGGGATGGGGGAGAAGATGGTGGGAACTATGGCCAGACAGTCAGATGGGCTTTGTAAGTTCTACCAGGGAGTTTACCTTTATCCTATAGGCATGGGAATGTAGCTGCAATAATTACATTATGAAGGAAAAATCCAAATCCTGCCTCTTTACATAGTGGGCAAGGTGACAAAAACAACAGCAAAAAGCCCAACATTCACCTGTGAGAGGAGGGTCAATGAATCAGGTCCACTTCTGACTTCAAATATTCTGAGAATCTTAGATTTTGTTCCTTTGTCATGTTCTTTCATCTTGTTTTCAAAGATCCAAAGTATAGAATTGTTTACTTGTTTCTAGCAGCTGGGTTTTTTTTTTTTTCCCCTTCACAGATTGTCCCTGTCTTTGAATGCAGCTTTCAAAATGGTGTTTTCCAATTTGATTCTCAGGAGTTAGGCCCCAAGCATGAAAAACATGCATTTTTCTTCTTAGAAGCAAGTGAGCTTTCCTTCTTTTCTGATGCACACAGACAGCTTCAGAATGTATCAATACTGAGAGCCATTAACAGTCAAAAGATTTTTTGGTCTCTGACAAACCTTAGAGGGAAGAGGAGATTAATGTAGCATGCCAGTCCCAGCATCAGTTTGGAGGAAGAATTTGTAACTATGATGAATGTTTTTGTGTCCAACTTAAGAGAAACAAACTTTTAGCTGCATCTGTGCAGCATGGCACTGCTGACTTAAAGGGCAGGAAGGACCAGAAGGAGGGGTTGGGAGGCAGACTGTTTGCCTTGTGATGCAGTGGGAAAGGGAGTGGTGACTGTTTCTGAATATTTTAAACCATAAAACTTAAAAAAAAATTTGGAATTAAAATTTTTGGTCTTTATAAGAGAAGTTATGGGTTTACAGAACAATCATGCATAAAATACAGTATTCCCATAACCATCCTCACCAACACCTTGCATTGGTGTTAAACATTACAACCGATGTTAGCACATTTTTATATTTATGCTGTTAACTAAAGTCCATAGTTTAACAAGAGTTCAATGTTTGTGTAGTGTAGTTCCATGGATTTTAAAACATTTTTCTAAAAATTACCATAAATACACTCTAACATTTCCCTGTTTAATCATATTCAGATATATATTTCAGTGCTGCTAATTGCATTCACAATGTTTTGCTACAATCATCACCATCCATTACCAAAACATTTTCATCATTCCTAATAGGAACCCTGTACATTTTAAGCCTTAACTTCCCATTTCCTTTTCCCATCCTTCAGTAACCTATATTCTAGATTCCGACTCTATGAGTTTGCTTGTTATAATTGTTTCAATTCAGTGAGATCATATGATATTTTCCTTCTGCATCTGGCTTATTTCATTCAAAATGATGTCTTCAGGGTTCATGCATGTTGTCTCATTTATTAGAACTTCATTCCTTTTTATGACTGAATAATATTCCTTTGTATATATATATATATACAGCATTTTATTTATCCACTCCTCAGTTGATGGACCCTTAGGTTGCTTCCATCTTTTGGCAATTGTGAGTAATGGTGCTATGAACATCAATGTGCAAATATCTGTTCAAGTCCCTGCTCTTAGTTCTTTTGGGTTTATACCCCAGAGTGGGCTTGTGGTTATATGGTAGCTCTATACTTAGTTTTCTGAGGAACTGCGAAACTGTCTTCTAGAGTGGCTTCAGCATTTTACATTGCCATTGATAATAGAATGTCCCTATTTCTCTGCATTCTCTCCAACACTTTTTATTTTCCATGTTTTAATAGCAGACATCCTTTTTTTGAAAAACAAATCATTTTTATTGATACACATTAATAAAGCATACAATTCATCCAAAGTATACAATCAATGATATTTGGTGTAATCACATTTGACTGTGCATTCATTACTTCAATCATTAGTAAGAACATTTTCATTATTTCAATAATAATAAAAAATGAACAGACAACCAAGAAAATTCTTTCCCTCTTAATCTCTCTATGCTTCACCTGCTGTACATATCTGCTATTTCTCGCTATTCTTGCCCAATTTTTAAAAATTATTAAGCAGTTTTATTGAGATATATTCATGTACCATATGATCTATCCAAAATTGTATAATCAATGGCTTTTAGTATAATCACAATGTTGGACATTCATCATCTCAAAAATTTTAAAACAATTTTGTTACTCCAAAAAGAAAAACTCAATACCCCTTATCAGTCCATCCCAGCCTTATTTAAGAACTAATCTAATTTCATCTTATAAATTGATTTATATTTATATTCTATATAAGTGGAATCATATAGTATATAGTACTTTGTGTCTGGTTTCTTTCACTTAGCAGAATTTTTTTTTATCTGATATTAACATTTGTGGTATTAACATACATTTTTCAGCTTCAAAGAAAAATGGTCTTATATATACAATTTTACCCATATTAATATTTCACATGCAGCTTTACTATGCTATACAGTTCCATTTTTCAGCTTTCCTTTTATTAATATACATGACCTTAGATTTTTCCCTTTAAACCACTTTCATACCCACATAATAGTACTGCTAGTTACAAATATGTTGCACTTTCATCTTTTCTATTCATTTCCAAAGATTAATACACATTCTTTTTACCAATTCTGCACAATTTAACCCTCAACTTTCCATTCTCTAACCTCTTTCTATTTTCTGGTGACCCATATTCAAGTTATCAACTCCACGATATTACACAATATATTTATAGTAGTGCAATCATACAGTATTTTTCCTTTTGTGTCTTGCTTGCTTCACTCCACATAATGTCCTCAAGTTTCATCCATGTTGTCATATGCTTCATGACTTAATTTCTTCTTAAAGCTGTACAATATTCCATCCTGTGAAAACAGTTTGTTTATTCATCGGTTGATGGACACCTGGGTTATTTCCAACTTTTGACAATAGCAGCCATTCTAATGGGGTTGAAATGTATTTCATTATGGCCATGATTTGCATTTCCCTAATGCTAATGATGTTGAACATCTTTTCATGTGCTTTCTAGCCATTTCTATATATTCTTTGGAGAGATGTCTTTTCAAGTCTTTTGCCCATTTTTTTAACTGGTTTTTTTGTTTGTTTGTTTGTTTTTGTTGTTAATTTGAAAGATTTCTTTTTATACCCTGAATATTAATCCTTTATCAGATATGTGGTTTCCAAATATTTTCCCCCACTGTGTTGGTTGTAGTTTTACTTTCATGATAAAGTCCTTTGAGGAATGAAAATTTGTATTTTTGAGGAGTCCCATTTATTTTTTCTTTTGATTGCCTAACACAAGATCCTGAAGATAATCCCCTACATTTTCTTTTAGGAATTTGATAGTTTTGGCTTTTATATTAAGCTCTTTGATCCATTTTGAGTTAATTTTTGTTTATGGTGTGAGGTAGAGTTCCTCCTGCTTTTTTGCAAATGTAGATCCAGTTTGCCTAGCACCATTTGTTGAAAAGACTATTCTTTTCCAATTGAGTGGTTTTTGCTACCTTGTTGTAGCAGTTTGATATTGTTTATGAATTCCAAAAATAGATAATGGTTATGTTTGTAAACAAGTTTGTTCCCTGGGCATATTAGATTATATTGGATTCAGAGGTTTCACTTTTACTTGATTAAATAATGATTGAAGCTTTGATTGGGCCACATCGGTAGGATCACACAGAAACTACGCCACAGAGAAGGGAGTTTGAAGTTTTGATCCTGGAACCCGGGAAGTAAACACATAGAGAAGCAGATATGTGAGGAAGGAGAGAAGGCTCAATTGGACACGGCAGAGGTCCTGGGAAGAGAGATGAGCCATTTGCCTGATACTCTACAGCTGGCCTTATGGAGAGAGCAGAGGATCTGAGCCTGGAAAGGAAAAAGCCCCTGGAAGAGAGAAACCCAGGAAGCCTGAACCTTAAAGACATTGGCAGCCATCTTGCTCCAACACATGGCAACAGACTTTAGTGAGGGAAGTAACTTAAGTTTCATGGTCTGGTAACTGTGGGCTTCTACCCCAAATAAATACCCTTTAAAATCCAACAGATTTCTGGTATTTTGCATCAGCACCCCTTTAGCTAATTAACACACTCGTCAAAAATCAGTTGGCCATAAATGTGATTGTTGATTTCTGAGCTCTCAATTCTATACCATTGTCTGTATTTCTGTTGTTGTACCAGTACCATGCTGTTTTGATTACTTTTGCTTTGTGTTAAGTTTAAAGATCAGGAAGGGTGGGTCCTCTAACTTCATTTTTTTGTAAGATAATTTTAGCTATTTGGGGCCCCTTACTCTCCATATATATTTGATGATTGATTTTGCCATTTATGCAAAAAAGGTTGTTGGAATTTTTGTTAGAATTGCATTGAATCTATAAATTCCTTTGGGTAGTGTTGACATCTTAATGAAATTTAGTCCTTCAATCCCCGAACACGGAATATCGTTCCATTTATTCAGTAAACCATAGAACTTTTAAATTTAATTTGCATAATTACAGAGCTATTTCCTGAGGGGTATTTTGGTGCAAAATCAAGGAGACTAATAATAAAATTATAAGGAAACAGCTCCAATTGTGGGAAGAGAGAGTAGCCACTCAAGTGTCTGAGTCATTGCTACTGGCGATGGACAATTAGTAAAATATGGAAGCTACACTGCACATCAAACCCATCAACCATTAATTTCATCAGAAGGTCTGGGTGGCTACCACTACTATTCCACACTTGAGCTTGGGAGGAAAGAAGGCAAAGAAGGGAGTACAAATAAGAGGTGAGTCTAAGAGTTAAAAGGGTATTTTATGCTTCAAAGAAGTATACAATGGAGTAGGGACTGAAGATGAGTAAATGAATGAATTGAATGATGACAGAAGAGAAAATGTGTACTTTGTAGAGTGGGCTGTGTCTTTTGATTTTTCCGCCTTTGATTGTTTCTTTTAATTTTTACATAAAGTTCATTTTTAAAATTGCAGTTAAGAGAAGAGATTTTCTTTGACTTGAAATCTGGGTCAGAATTCATAAAGGATAATAGGATATCTTTGGGGTCTGGGTCAGAATTGAAAAAGAATAATAATATATCCTTGGGGTCCTGGCAAGTTCTGAGGGGGTGGTGAAATTTCAGAAGTGAATTAGGATCAGCCATTTTTCCCATCCATTGATCATCCTTCTGAGATTTTCTCTGCTCAAACTTGAAGGGATTTGTACTAGTATTGGAGGCCATTTCCTTGGAAAAAGCTCTTAGATCTTAAGTTACTTGCTAGAGAGTGTTTAGACAGTGTTTTTGAAAATGGTGTCAAGAAGGAAATTACTTGCCTTAATAACTGACATTATTGGTGTTAAGCATTTTGCGTTCTGTTTGGCGATTTGCATATAGATGGGGCCATATGGACCCAGAATTACATTCCTTTCTGATTCTTCCCATTTCTACTACTACAAGAAAATGAGTCAGATATGTAGATTAAGTTGCCCTAAAAGAGCCAGTGATTTAAATTAGTTTTTAGAAAGAAATACACCTAAATGCAGCATTGGGATTAAAGTTGGAAGGATAGTGTTCTGCTTAACTGTTTTTATCCTGACCTAGCAAAGCTTTTGCATTGCCATAGGGTTTTAGAGCTGAAGGAGCTTTGAAATCTTATAGTTCAGCTGGATCAGGACTTCCAGTCTCCGGACTTTCAGTCACAGTTTTTTATACTATCACGTGCTTTCTTTCTTTACAAAATATAAAACACAGTGGTTATAACTTAAATTAAGGGACCTTAAAAAATAATTACCCTTTGCCAAAGAATCTTCCTCCTATTTAGAAGGTTTCAGTGTTTCTATGGATGTTACAATCAATTAATGTGTAATTTCATGAATTATTGCAGTAGACATCTCTGAACCTTTCACTGTAGACTCAATGACTCTTGAAAGTTTGATGACTTTCAGGAACATATCTTGACATTTTAACCATGTAGTTATAGAATGGTACCAGTGTTATCCTTTCTGAGACTTAAACTCATCAGCAAAAAAAAGAAGATATTAAAAATTATCTTTTTCTAAAAAACTGAGTTTTTAGCCACCATCTTACCTGTTTATAATGCTTTTTGCTTCTTTTCTTCACCTTTCCTTTCTTGAAGGTGCAGCTCAAACTCAATTTCCCTACTTCCTTTATATTACTATTTATTTTTTTGACCAATAATGTCATAACATGGTGACTTTTTTATACACTGTGGTTTTTATTGTTATATAACTTTTTAACATTTTGATACCTTATTTCAGGATACATATTGCGAGGTTGCTTTTTGGGAGTGGAAACCATACCTCCTACAAGATAGGAAAGGTAAATGTATATCTTATAAAACCTTTCAGAGTGTTTAGTACATATCTGATGTTCAATAAGTAAATGTAATTTTGATTTTATTTTGCTTAGCAAGAGGAGCCTTCTATTGAGATATTTATTTTAAATATGCATCACAATATTCAATTTCTTAATGGATCTCTTTTATTAATTAGCTTGAAAGGACATCTACAATATTGATTTATATTATGTTTTAAATAAATTCTAATATTTAAAAATCCATTTAGTTACTATTTTGGATGATAGTTGCTAAGCTCAAAATTTAAAAGCAACTTAAAATTGATGCTCAAATGTGATGATCTTGGTAATTAAATTAAAATTCTGCTAGTAAATAAAATGTCAATACTTTAAAAATAAAAAAAAGGTAAATGTGTTTGTATTGAGGAAACTCTAGAAAACGAGTCACTTCAAAAGAGATTAAGGGAACTTACTTTGTTCTATATCCATGAGATAGAAGAATAAGTACTACAATTAATACAAAGTTAGCTAGCATCTATCAGGACGTAGATTAGCCAGAAACTTTACTGAAGTGATGGACCCTGAATTTTTATGGGATTTATTTCCCCCTTCTTGTTCATATATGTTTCAATAAGACAGCTAAAGTGCTTGCTAGTGTTTTCTCATCAGATCCAGTCAGCATAATGTCATCAATGTAATGGACCTGTGTATTAGTTTTCTATTGTCACTGTAACAAATTACCACAAATGTACTGGCTGAAGACAATACAGATTTTTGTCTTACAGTTCTGTGGTCAAAAGTCCTAAACTCAAGGTGCTGGCAGGGCTGCAATTCTTCTGGAGGCTTTATGGAAGAATTCACTTCCTTGCCTTTCCCTGCTTGCATTCTTCGCCTTGTCGCTCTACTGCCATCTTCAAAGCCAACAGGATTACATCTTCAAATCTCTCCCTCTCTTTCTGACCTCTGATTCTGTTCATTACATCTCCTCTTTGTCTCTGATTCTGACCCTTCTACATCTCTCCTAAAAGGACCCTTGTGATGACATTGAGTCCCCCTGGAAAACATAATGTTCAAGAAAGACTTGAAGTGACTGTGAGTTCAAGTGATGTTATAATTCTGCAAATCATAAGCTTAAATTTTGTATTTGAATTTTAACAACATTGGCCTTGCAGCTAAAAGAAATGAGATTCTTTTAGGGGTGCCATGGAAGTTTTTAGTTCCTTAAGATGACTTGAGATGAAAAAGATCCAAAATTCTCATTTCCTTTCTTTCAGGAGGTTAGTGCACTCAGAAGAGTTCACCCCACACCACTGTCCTTGTAATTAACCCTATTGCCAGGATGGTTAATTTCAGTAGCCACTTGGGGCCCAATGTCTCCATCACAATCACCCAGAGGTGGTAATTTGATTAACTATAAATGCCACTGACTGTCATGGATTGTTCACATCACATATCTCTTTGGTTTAGCAACTCAGTACTAAATTCAAGTCCAAAGACCTGACCCAAAACCAACCTAAGATAGCAGCCTTGGCATGACTTGGTAACTTGTTAGAAATACCTATCCTCAGCACCTGCCCCAAATACACTGAGTCAGAATCTCTGAGAGTGGGGCCCAGGCATCTATGATTTACAAGCCCTCCAGGTAATTCTGAGACAAGACAATGTTTAAGGAGCAGTGAGCACCCCTAGCGCTAAATGAATGAAGGGAAGGGGTTGGAAATATTACAATGTAGAAACTTACAGGAGGAGCCCTCACAGGGCTGACATTCAGACCTTTGAGAAGGAGAGCTTGGTGGTATGGGAGTACCCACATCCCGAGGACCCAGACCCTTGGGAGAGGGGTCAGTAGGGATGATGCTGATATCTCCGGAGGAGGGAAGCATAATGAGCTGGTTCTACAAGTGTTGGAAAAATTGCAAATTGTATTCAGCTGTTGTAGGAAGGAACCTCCACTGCTGGGGTAAGGAAGTATGACTGGGGTGAGGCTCCCACGAACCACAAGCAGGCAATTTCTTCTTCCTCCTCTAGCCTTGCATTCTGTCTCTAATGCCCTATATTAGAAAAAGTCTGATGTGTGTTCGACTGGCAAAGCAGAAATGTGGTTTGCAAAGTCCAAGCCTCAGCATTGCAAAACAGAGTATAGAAGGGTGGGTTTGACACTGAAATAATACCTTCATAAGCCACACTGTTAGTTTTTGGTACAGACTAATTTATTTATAATAATAAATGCAAGAAGTTTGTAGATATTAATCGAAATTTTGAAAAGATAATTTCCTACTAGCATTATTTCAACCAATGGATTAGTTTAAATTTTTTTCCATTTAAAAAATTTATTGAAGTATATCACTCATACATAAACATACATAAACAATAAGTGTATTCTAATAGTTGTGAACTTGCAAAACAAACATATATAACATCATACAGGACTCTCATATCTCACCCTACCACCAATACCTTGCATTGTAGTTAAACATGTTTAACTAATGATTAAAGAGCATTGTCAAAATATTACTACTATCAAAAGCATTTTCCCCCAACCCACCCTATTATTATTATCTTTATATCATTTATATATGAACATTTACTATAAACAATAAGTGTATAGTAAAAGTTGCGAACTTACAAAGCAAACATGCATGACATCATACAGGGATCCCATATATCAACTCTCCACCAACACCTTGCATTGTCATGAGACATTTGTTACAAATTATGAAAGAATATTGTCAAAATCTTACTACTAATTATAGTCCTTATCATACATTTGGTATATTTTCCCCCAACTCACTATTAATATTTTTAAAGTATATTTTTATGACAGAAGTTGTAAACTTATTAAACAATCATGCTCATGTGTAGAATTCCCAAATAACACCCCTCGGTCAACACACCACACTGTGGTAGAACATTTGTTACAGATAATATCATCTGATTGTTACCATGTCCATAGTGTACATTTGGCTCACATTTTCCATACTGCCCTATTATCAGCACAGTAAATCTTGGCATAGATGCAAGAATATTACATTGTTACTGGTAACCACGATCCATAGGTCACTCCAGTTGTATTTTTCTGATACCTCTCCACATTCCCACCACTCTACAATAGTGATGTACATTTGCCCTAACTAACAAAGGACACTCTTGCATCTGTACCATCAACCACAATTCTCATCCACTTCTGAGTTTACTGTGCTATTTAGTTCCTATTCTCTAGCATTCTGTCAATTGGCATTTACATACCTAGACTACCATTTTCAGCCACATCCCTATTTATAAACTAGCTGTTACTATGCATTATCATCCACTCTATACATTTTCACACTTTAATAGTAAAGCCAATTAAAATTTCTACATACATTAAATATCAATAGTCCATCTCAGTCCTCCTCTTAACTCTTTTAAGAACCAACCACCTACCACCAGATCCTGAAGATATTTTTCTACAATTTATCCTAGAAGCTTTATGGTTCTTGCTTTTGTTTTTAGGTTTTTGATCCATTTTGAGTTAAATTTTGAATAATGTGTGAGGATAGGGGTCCTCCTTCCTTCTTTTAGCTATGGATATCCAATTCTTTCAGCACCATTTGTTGAATGGACTGTTCTGCCTGAGCTGTGTGGGTTTGGGAGACTAGTAAAAAATCACTTGACCATACATGTAAGGGTCTGTTTCTGAATCATCAGTTTGGTTCCATTGGTCTATGTGTCTGCCTTTATGCCAGTACCATGGTGTTTTTACCACTGAAACTAAGTAATATGATTTAAAGTCTAGAGATGAGAGTTTGCTTTTCTTTTTTAAGGTATTTCTCACTATTCAGGACCCCTTACTTTTCCAAATAAATTTGATGATTGTGCTTTTCAATTTTTAAAAAACTGCTGGTGGAATTTTTATCAGGATTGCATTGAATCTATATGTCAATTTGAGTAGAACTGACATCTTAATGATATTTAGTCTTCCAATGCGTGCACATGGAATGTTCTTTAGGCCTTTTTGTAATGTAATGTAATGTAATGCTATTTAGGCCTTTTTTGATTTCTCTTAACATTGAGTTGCAGTTTTCTGAATACAAGTGCTTTATATCATTGGTTAAGTTTATTCCTGATTATTTGGGCTTTATCTGTCATATTTTCTTTTCACCACTCTTTTGATACTTTTATTACTTTGACTGATATAATCTTCATTGGTAGTTGCTCTTTCAGGCCTCTCTCTCAGGTCTTTTCTTTTCAGGCTTTATTACACCCTTTAGTATTTCCTGAAAATCTAGTCTCTTTGTTAGAAATTCTCTCAGTTTTTGAATATCCTAAACTCATGCTCAATTTCAAAAACCAGTCTTGCTGGATATAAGATTCGTGGCTGGAAATTTTTCTCTTGTAGTATCTTAAATATATCAGACCAATATCTTCTTGCCTCCATGTTTTCTGGTGAGAAATCAGCACTTAATCTTATTGGGTATCCCTTAAATGTTATGCATTGCTTTTCTCTTACTGTTCTCAGAATTCTCTCTTTGTCTTCAGCATTTGACATTCTAATTAATATGTGTCTCAGAGTTGGTCTATTCAGATTTTTTCAGATAGGAGTAAGTTGTGCTTCTTGAACATGGATATCTATGTCCTTCAATGGGGTTGGGAAAATTTCTACCATTATTTCTTCAAATATTCCTCCTGCCCCTTTTCCCTTCTCTTCTTCATCTGGGCCACCCATTACACATATGTTTGCATGTCTTTTGCTTTCATTTATTTCCCTGGACCTTTTTCAATTTTTTCCATTCTTTTCTTCATCTGTTCTTTTGTACATTCATGTTCAGAGGCCATTTCTTCAAGCTCACCAATCCTTTCTTCTTCCTCCTCCAATCTGCTATTACATGATTTCAATATTTTTAAAATTTCATTTATTGCACCTTTCATTACCATAAGATCTGCTATTTTTCTATGTATGCTTTCAAATTCTTCTTTGTGCTCATCATCCTATGTCTTCCAAATATCCTTAACCTCTTTAGCCATCTCATTGAATTTATTAAAGAGATTTGTTTGAACATCTATGATTAGTTGACTGAACTCCCTTCTGTCATCTGGAGGCTTATCTTTTTCCTTCAACAAGCCATATCTTCCTGTTTCTTGGTGTAGATTGTAATTTTTTGTTGGTGTCTTGGCATCTGGATTACTAGAGTATTTATTCTGGGTGCAGTTTTTCTCTTTAGTTTAGGGATTCTTATCCTTTCTTCCTTGCTGGTTGTGCAGTAGGAGCCAAGAATGTAGTTGGTGCTATAAGCTGTGGAGGCTCAAGCTGCCCTCATTGCCTCAAGGACCAATAAACCTTCTCCCAACTTTCTTCTTTACTAGGGGTAGTGACAGAGTCACAGCTGTGTAGAATAATCCAAATCACGCAGGCCTAGACTGTAGTTGCCCAGAGAGACTGATGAAACTTCATACCCCTTTCTTGCATGCCTGGGGTAGGAATGGAGGTGCAGCTGTGGGCAGCAATCTATGCAGTGCAGGTCCCATATAACTGCAGCTGCCCTGTAGACTTCTGATTTTTCACTCTGTGCCAGCCAAATGTACCTGCAGTTACCTCGATAGGTTGGTGTAGGACCTGCCAGCTTCCTCCCTCTGGAGGTAGGGCTGAAACCTAGGCTAGGGCTGCAGGCCAATCTGGGTGAAAGAAACCAATTCCTATTGTCACTGTGATTTTCAGTCAGCCCCATTGCCTCTTATGCTTGGTGGGGGAGTCAAAATGGTGGCTACTGACCTCTTTCAGACTTGGACAGTTTCAAATGTTAGCTCTTCTTAGGGTCATACTTTACCCAGCTGAATCCACCAATCAGGAGCTGAAATCATTTATCAACCATGTCTTCCTCCCATGTTTTTGGGAAATGAAGCTTCAAATTTCAGTCACAGAATAGCACCTGGGAGGGGGGGGGGCTTGCACTGCCAAAGTAGTCTAATCACTGACTTCTGTGGCATGGCCTGTAATTTCCTGGAGAGGCTGGTGCAGGTCTCCCTAGCTTCCTCCCTGCCAGAGGTGGGGCTGGGTTTATGCCAGAGCTGTAATTTGACCTGGATGGAAAGAAGCTGGTCTCTACTAGCACTGTGATTTTCAGTCAGCCCCACTTCCTCTCATTCCAGGCACAGAGTTAAAATGGCAGCCACCAGCCTCTTCTGACTTGGACAAGTTCAAACTTTAGCTGTTCTTAAGATTATACTTTAGCCTGCTGAATTTAGTCATCTATAGCTGAAGTTGGTGACCAACCATCTCTTCATCTCCCATTTTTGGGAAGTGGAGCTTCCAATTTCAGTTGCAGAAACACTCCTGAGGTGGTTTATGTCTCCTCCAGTGGAGGATGGGCACTGGCCTCTCTGGTGTGGAGCGCTCTACTTATGCATCTTCTCTGCAGATGGGCAGTCTCCTCCTTCCATTCCTTTAAGGATGTTCCAGGATGCTCTTCTGGTCTCCTGGAGCCCCCCAAAAGATAGCTCTGGGTATTTACTAACTGCCTTATAGCAGAGCTGATTCTAGGAACTCCTTACTCCACTACCGTCTTGCTGGCTTACCCTGGAATAGTTTAATTTTGAGGGGTACTATGTGTTAGGTTCTGTACTGTGGCTTCACGTCCTGACAAGACAGACAAAGTTCCTGCCCTCATAGAATACATTTAACTGGGGAGGCATTTTAGTTCATGTGTATCATGATATTGCAACTCAAAACTCTCTTAACCCACAATACTCATATGTGTGAATCATTATTTTAAAAATATACAGCTAAATAAAAGGAATAATAAATAAATTGGAAGCAAATGCTGATAAAATACTATAACTGCTGACTGATTTCAACTGCTTGTGATTATCAAGATTTTCATTGTTCTAATTGATTTTAAATAAGTAAATGGCATGATTTGTGCACGAAGAAACGTAATAGTGAAATATTAAGCGTACTGAAAATAGCTGCTCTACAGAGCACATCCAGCTCCATGACTTCTCTTGTAATTGCCAGACACACAGACCACTTATATTTTTTGTACAAATTCTTTACTGAGAACGAAAAGCAGACTTGGAAATAGTTTAGTGCTCATGATCCCTTCATAAGGAAGCAATGGGATTAATAAAATAGTTTTATTCCTATGGTTGATTACCCATAAGAAAGACCAGGTTAGCTGAAGCTTCACTGACTACAGGAGGTGATTTCTTAGACTTTGTTTATAGGTGACTTCCAAAGGTTTGGCTTGAACTTTAAATATATATTTATATGAAGTCCCCAAAGACAGATGTATTTGATCATTTATTTGTCAGCTTTTAATCAAGGGGGAGCATGAATTAGAGATTTTCTGATTTCTTTGTCAGAGAGTATAACTTTATCCCTGGAACATAAACACAAGATGCAAAGAAACATTCCATCAAAACCTCTTCGAAAATTCATGGAAACTTTCCTTCAAGATGACTAGTTCTATTGCTCACTGTGGATATAAAATAAGTTACTTTTTAGTTCTATTTCAATACAGTGTTCTTAGTTCAAGAGTTAAACCATCATGGGTAGTAAAATAATTGACTAACATTCTTCTGCAATAAAGTATAAGTGATATTCCAAGCACATTTCTATGTATTATATTTTTTTAGATTATTTAGGAAAGTCTGTGAGATGGAAAGGGAAACTATTATCACATCATTTTACAGATGAAGAAATGAAGTCTCCAACAGGTTAAGTAATTACCTAGAGACATAAGATGATAAATGGCCGATTTAAAACTGGAACACAGAACAAAGTTAGATAACTTTTTGAATAAAATTTATGATTTATAAACATTCTAAAGTCTTTATAATAAAAAATAAGAAAGACTGAGTATGGACTTTCATCAAAATTGGGTGCCATGAAGGAAAGAACATTGAACAAGTGTCCAGGATCTTATCCTAGCTTTGTCACGGACTGATTTGGACAAGTTGCTATTCTTTCTGAGCCTAATTTTTATCATCTGTACAAAGAGAGTGTTGACCTAAGTAGTCTCTAATGTATCTTTCAGACCTAATATTGGATGAAATAATTGCTGTTAAACTACTTAAGGTCTTAATTTTTCTAAAATATCTGAAGAGATAATTTCATGCACATTACTTGTGCAAATCTCAAGACTCCAAGCATAGTTCCCCCATGAGCTTGTCATTGTGTTCCTTCCTTTTCCTGAATTTTCCCAAATTGGAGAACCTTTGTAGGAATCAAGAGAAAGGTGACAGATATTCTATAAACATTCTCTGGGACTGATATAAATGGGGAATGGACATAATCAGAAAAAGATGGCATGAAATATGCAATGAAGAGCTGCTTATGATTTGGGAAATACTCTTGGTACACCCAGAAGACACACTAGGCTGAAAGTAGGATTTTCCCACTGCATCAGCACCCTTTGGCTGACTAATGCAGAATTTGGTACCGAGGAGTAGGGAAGTGCTTTTGCAATTACCAAAATGCTGGAATGGTTTTATAAAAGGGTAAGGGGTATTTTTTGGAGGAATTATGAGATTCTTGGAAGAAAAGACCTACAGTGTTTTGAAGAGACTGTTAATAGCAATATGGATGCTAAAGTGACTTTTTATGATGCCTTAGATATAAATGATGAAACTATTATTGGAAAATGGAGGAAAGGCCATCCATGTTTTAAAGTTGCAGAGATCTTAGCAAGATTAACTCCTGGTGTTTTATGGAAGGCAGAATTTGAAAATAGTGAACCTGGGCATTTACCTGAAGAAATTTCCAAAGTAACCCAGAGAATGTGACTTGGCCTCTGCTTGCAGCTTTTAGCAAAATGCTAGATGAGAGTGATATGCTGAGGACTGAACTGTCAGGCACAAAGAAAACAAACTGATTCTGGAAATCCCAAGCCTCTGGAAATCAAGCTCCCAGATGAAAGTGCCCCAATGGAGGACTTAACTAAACTTGGAACTGGTAAATCAAGATCGAAGGTGCAGTTATCTAGGAAAGATTTGTGGAAAGTCTTACTGTCTGATGTCTTGGACCCTGCTTCCTGCATGTTAAACCAACAGAATTTTTGAGAGAGCTGTATGAACAAAACCACTGTCAGCTTGGACTAAGGTACATAGAAAGGAGACATTAAAGGAGAAATAGCTTTAAGAGGAAAATCATGGAAGCTGAGATCTGGAATTAAGCCATTACCTTGGGCCAAGAGATGAACCCCATCCATGTGGACAGAGTGGGTGAGTTTGCACCAGCAGTTGAAGAGAGTGGATGTTCCCACCTGATGTTCTGGGAGAATTTTGCTGCCCCAGGGTACAGGGATGGTGGAGCACATTCCCCAAGGATTATGGCAGTTAAGGTCAGCACTCCACAGGTCTGAGAGGGGTGGACTTGTCCCCCATGGATTAGGGAAGACCAGGTGGTCAACTCATTGTTCTGAGTGGGTTGAGCCTGTTTGCCAAAGGTTAGGGGAAATGTTGTCTTCACATCAGTGTACTAGCGGGGTTAAGACTCTAACCGAAAGATTGGGTAAGTTGTGGCAATCACCCCAGCACTCCTGGAGGGTGAGGTCTGGAGCTTGGTTGACACCCAGATGCTTGATGAGGGTGGAACCAAGAAAATGGCCATTGGGCAAGCCTGTGGAAAGGGTGGGTTCCTATAAGGCTCCAAGGAGAAGAAGCCATCATCTTAAGAATGAGTCTCAGACAGAAATCGAAGGGAGGATGCCCTGCACGTTTACTGAACTGCAGAGGACCTGTGACTCATATATCCCTCCCAGTTTCCCCTTATTGTAATGAAAATGTTTATTATTTATGTGTCCATTTGTGTATTATATGCAGATAAATTGTTTATGTTTCAGAGGTCTGTAGTAGATGGGACTTTGCCCCAGGACAAACTGTATGGCTTTAAATTGATCATGATATGATTTACTACTTGCATTGTTACTGGTTTAAGGGTTTTTTGAATATTGTAATGTCTTTTTGGAATTCAGAGGGTGGAGTGTAGCAGTTTGACATAGTTATGAATTCCAAAAATAGATATTGGATTATGTTTGTAATCTGGTCTGTACTTGGGTATGATTATTATTAGGGCTTTGAATGGGTCACATCATTAGGGCATGGCAAAGAACAGAGTTGAGTGAGAGTTTTTGATGTTGGAGATTGATGATAAAGCCTTAAACTGGAGCCTTGGGAAATAAGCTCACAGAGGAAAGAGAAGTCAGCCCCAGGAAGAAGCAAGCCCTGGGAAGAAAGGAACCTTGAACCCAGAGAGAAGGAAGACCCTGGAAGGGAGGAACCCAGGAAGCCTGAACCCTTGCAGCTGTCTGCAGCCACCTTGCTCCAACATATGGTAATAGACTTTGGTAAGGGAAGTAAATTATGCTTTATGGCCTGGTACCTGTAAGCTCTAACTCCAAATAAACACCCTTTATAAAAACCAACCCGTTTCTGGTATTTTGCATCAGCACCCCTGTGGCTGACTAATATATCCCCTGTTGTCCTTATAAGTGATGACTTGGGTGAAAAGAAATGAATGAATCTTATTGATGTATCTTAAGAGAAAGTATTGCTTTGTATCAATACTTTTTCCCTTTCAGTAAAGTGAGGCTGTATTTTGTGTTATCAGTCATAGAATTCACTGTTTCCCCTCATTAGAAAGACATTCACTTTAACTGTTTTTTATTTCAGAACTACAAGTAATGTTTTAGTGGACAATTCCTCTCTGGCATAAAGACAATTCAAATAATACTAAAATATGTGGTTACTTTTGGCAATTATTGATATAGTTGGGTTATTGCTGTATATTTTTCTATGTTAAAGCTTAGTAAGGATAATTCATTTGTGTCAAGTAGGTTTGTGCAAGTTTTCAGGTTGTCATCCCAAACACCTATCCTGACTCACAAGTCAGGATTTGCACTAGCCAATATGTTAGCCATGAATCATGTATAGCTATTTAAATTTAACATTAAATGACTTAAAATTAAATAAAATAAAAAATCTAGTTCCTCACTCACAATGGCTACATTTCAAATGCTCTGTGGCCATCTGTGGCTAGTGGCTACTATATTGGATAGTGCACATATAGACCATTTCAATCATCACATAAAGTCTATTATGGACAGCCTCTGATCTAGAATGTTTTTGTATAGACACCATCTCATTAGAAGGAATTAAAGCTTGCATGGTAAATGTTTTGTTCCTATATCAATTAGGAATGCATTTGTCTGCACTAATAATAATTTTTAAAACTATGTTGGCTTAAACAATGTAATGTGCATTATTCCTACTATAGGTTAAGCAACTCAACAATGTCAGTGGTTCATGTTTCTCTGTGATTTTCTTGGCCTTTCCTTCATGGTTGACAGATGTCTGTTTTGGCTCCAGCCATTACATATTATTTAGTGCAGAAAGAAAAAGGAAGGAGATATGTAGCATCTGTATCAGGAGTGCAATAGCTTTCTCAGAACTTCCTTAGCAGACTTCAGCATGCATCTAGGACAAACAGATTTCTTATGGCCATGCATAGCAGATGGTTAGAAATAATGGACTGGGAATCATGGTTGGGGCAGCTAAACATCCAGCCAATAGCATCTGCCATAGCTTCCTAATAGAATTTAAGAAAAATATTTCCTGATATTACCAAGATGTTAGCAGGAGGCAAGGGATTATCTTCTGCCATTCCTCTGAAGAGGGCAAGTATTTAAGGTCTGGGTTTTTGGCTTATTCAACCATCCACATTTCTAATATTGACAAACTAGGAAGCATTGTGAAGAAGTAGACAGTGGTCATATGACCACCTGTGGTCATAATTAGTAAGTTGAGCAGGTCACTTAGCTCAGTCATCTGTAGGATGGTGATTATTGTGAAAATCAAATGAGCCAACATGTGTGAAGTGTTTATGGTGTAGAGTGGCCACCTCACAAATGTTACTTCTGCCTCTTTTCTCTTTGGGATCATAAAGAATGATCCCAATCTGAGTTCACAGCAACTATCCCAATGGTTATAATAGATTTCCAAATATAAATTGAAATATTAACCTGGTTATATATAATCAGGAAAAACATGCCTTAAGTCCTTTATTTTTCATTTAGTGATATCAAACATATCACAATGTCATCTTTTATTTCTCTGGAGTCAAAAATTACTAAGAAGAAATAAAGATTTACTTTTCTTCTTTAAATTTCTTTTATCTAGTTGACTTGCATATTTGAACTGGAAAGAGTATAATTTACAATAGATATAAACTCTTCTTTAGAGAGTTGCAGCACTAAATTACCCGAGAGAAGAAGCATATGAGTAGGGGAAGGTATTCACAGAAACAAAGGTGGTGAGTGATAGAAAAATTTTCCGCATCCTGAGCAAGTTTAGGTATGAAAGATGGGTGTCAGAAAAATCAAGGCTCCCCCAAAGAAGCCAACCTGAAAAGAAAAGAAGGGACTGATAAAAATTGACTAAAGACTAAAACCTTCCCAAATATTAATGGTGAGAGCTTTGGGACCACACAGCCATCTTTAGGATGAGCAAGGAGTAGAGAAATGTTCATAGCTAGAGCAATCATTCTGAAATACTGATTTTTTTCCATGAGATAAGTGGCCAACTGGGGCTGCAATAAGCTTAATTGTATGTGCATCCAAAGGAGTAGAACCAAGGAAACAGGTAAATCTGAGAAAAAACTACTCTAAATAGTTGCCCTGATGCAGAGGAATCCTAGAATCCTATGTTTTCCCTGTGAATTTAAATGGCTAACAAACTCCACGCACTTGTAATATGGCAAGTATTTTAAAGGTGGACACGAGATCTATTTCTTTTTTGTTGTCATTATTCATATTGAAATCTTCCTGATACTTATCTGTTAAGCAACCTTAGTTCGGAAGAGACCCTTTAACTTGGAATCATTGGTACATGTAGACAGCAAGAAGGAATTCACAGAAGGGTAATTAGAATGACTGAATGGGATGAGATTAAAAAGAGGAATGAATACATTTAGCTAGATGGTGGGGAAGAGAATGGCAAGCATTGTTGCTTATTTGGAAGGCAATATACAGCAAAGGCCAAGTATTATTTGCTGTGTTACTTGGGGCATAATGAAGCATAAGTTGGTAAAATGAAACTAAGGAGAATTAGTGAGTATCTGAAATGTCTCCTGCTAGGGGTTAGTCTTCTTAGAACAGGCCTCATTTAGCACAATGGACTCTCTTTGTGATTGAATGCCATTCATTATACTGTAGGATCCTTTTTTTCTGGAGGGATACTATAGGCACTTTTACTGGAGACACTTATTTTGGCTTAGATTGCCACTAGAAATATTATTATAAGAATCAATTCTATATTATTTTTAATATTCAGCAATTTAAAACTGAATACAGGGAAGCGACTGTGGCTCAATTGATTGGGCTCCTGTCTACCATATGGGAGGCCCTGGGTTCATGTCCCAGGGCCTCCTTCTGAAGGCAAGCTGGCCCGCACCCGCAGAGAGCTGATGGCCTGTGCCCACAGAGAGCTGATGGTCCGTGCCCATGGAGAGCTGGAGCAGCAAAATGACACAACAAAAGAAGGCAAGGAAACAAGCAGAAGAATGCACAGTGAATAGACACAGAGAACAGACAGCAAGCAAGCCGCAAGGTGGGAGGGGGGAGGGACGATAAATAAAAATAAATCTCTAAAAAAATAAATTAGGAAAATTAAACGTGGATACATTTTACTTCTTTAACAAATACTATGACAAATATGAACTGGAATTTATTGGCTCATAGTTTTGAGGCCAGAAGAAGTCCCAGATCAAGGTATTATTGAGGCTTGCTTTCTCCCACAGCCTATAGTATTCTGGTGCTGGCTGCTGGCAGTCCTTGGGTTTCCTGGCTTGTATCTCTGCCTCCCATTACATGGTGATGTCCTCTCCTTTCTGACTCTGCCAATTTGCACTGACTTCTGGATTCTTCCTGTGTGGAGAAGTCCTGGCTTCATAAAGCCTACGGTAATATTAAGTCCCAACCTCATTCAATTGGGCCATGCCTTAAATAAAAAATTACATCTTCAGGAAGGCCTATTTAAAATGGGTTAACATCCAGGAAGGCAGATTAAGATTAAGAACATGTCTATGGTGGGATGTATAGTTCAGTCTACCACAGGTACCTATGAAAACAGAACTTGAGGTTTGGATATATATAGTTTATTCACTAAGTGATGAGAGAAAGTAAGAGAAAGGGGACCAGGAGAGTGAGATAAGGAGAAGAACACACCAGCAAAGGCTGCATTGTAAAGATCTTTTCTGCTGTAGGAGTGAGGAGTTGAACTCATAAAATGCTCCCCAGATTTATCTAGAGTAAGCATGGGAGGCTGGGATATTGTTTTAGTTTACTAAGTTGCTCAAAGCTGATACCATGAAATTCATTGACTTTAATAATAGGAATTTATTAGCTTACAAGTTTACAGTTTTTAAGCTGAGAAAAATGTCCAAATCAAGGCAATCCTGGACTCCTCTTTCACATGGTAAGGCACATGGCGGCATCTGCCATGTTTAATTTAATCAATTTCATTTGATTAATTTAATCAATTTCATTTGATTAAAATAAAGGACTTCAGTAAGAGGATTAAGACCCACCCTGGGCCATGGCTTAACTGAAGTAACCTCACCCAAAGGGCCTACTTACAATAGGTTTACACCCACAGGAATGGATTAACTTTACACACCTGATTTTCTGGGGGTGCATATAATGTTGAAGATTGTTTCCTAATAGCACATACAGACCTACCACATTCATTTTATTAATAGTAACTACCTTGCATTCAATGGTAAAGCTGTGTTATTCATTATATGATTTTTCTGGTTTCCAAAGGTTTTTTAGTTCTGAAAAATCATAATCATTAATTTGTACATTTTATTAGTCAGATAGACTTGGTTATGTTATGGTGTGTTCATTTTCTATCATGATTCAAAGTACTGCAAATTTAGCAGCTTAAAATAACACAAATTTATTGTCTCATAGTTTCTGAGGGTCAGAATTCTGGGAATGGATTTGCTGGCTCCTCTGCTCAGGATCTGCCCAAGGTGAAAATTAAGTTTCAGGCAGGGCTACAATCTCATCTGGGGCCCATTGTCCTCTTCCAAACTTAGTGGTTGGCAGAAATCATTTCTGTTGCAGCTATATGACTGAGGTTCCTGTTTTCTTGCTAGTTGTCCACTGGGGACCACTCTCCTCCTAGAAGCCACTGCTTTAGTTTCCGAGGCTGTTCAAGCCAATACTATGCAATGGGTTGGCTTAAATTGGAAATTTATTAGCTTATAATTTTCAAGTTAAAGTCCAAATTAAGGCATTACCAGGGCAATGATTTCTCCCTGATGACTCTGGTGCTCTGGTATTGGCTGCTGGTGATCCTTGGTCCTTAGTTTGTCACATGGCAAGGAGCATGGTCTCCTCATCTCTTCCTTCTTCTCTGGGTTTCATTGATGTTCAGCTTCTAGCTGCTTCATCTGTGGCTTTCCCCCTATGTCTGAATTTCATTCTGCTTATAAAGAACTCCAATAATAGCATTAAGACCCATCCTGATTGGGCTGGGCCACACCTTAACTGAAGTAACCTCATCAAAAGGTCCTGGTTACAATGGTTCACACCCACAGGAATGGATTAGATTTAAGAACATGTTTTTCTATGGCACATACAGTTTCTAACAACCATAGCCACCCTTATTTTAGGCTGTTTGTTTCTTCTGGGCTGGCAGGCATGCACAAGAGTTTCTATAACTGCTTCCTATCACTTTTTTTTTTTTTTTTGAGGTATGGGAGGACAAGTATTGAACCCAGGACTTCTCATGTGGGAAGCCAGCGCTCAACCACTAAACCAATTCAGCTTCCCTGAGTTGGTTTCCTTGTCTGTTTTGCTTGTTGTTTGTGTTTGTTTATTCAGGAGGCACTGGGAACCAAACCCTGGACCTCCCATGTGGGAGGTAGGCACTCAACTGTTTGAGACATGCGGTCCCCTACTTCCTGTCACATTTAAGGGTTTGCTTGATTAGTTCTAGCCCACATAAGATAATCTCCCCTTTGATTAGGACAAAGTCAACTGATTTAAGACCTAAACTACATCTGTAAAATGTCTTTTGCCATATCATGGGAGTAATATCCCACTATATTCATAGGTCTTGTCCACACTTAATGGGAGGGGATCATGGAAACCATTTAAAAATTCTGCCTTCTATAAGGGGTAACAAGTCCTTCAAAGTTATCAGTGGTTTGAAACAATGAATAAAGACTTATTTTTCACCCGTGTCACATGTCCATCATCAGTTTTCAAAGAAGCTTGGTTTATTGTAATCATGCAAGTACTTATACAGATGGAGCACCTGCCCTCTGAACATGGCTGGTGACGAGGACAGTGGAAAAAGACTGGTTTGAGATGTTTGCTTTGACAATTAAATGTTCTACTCACAATTCATTGACCAGAATTACATGACCCCACCCAACACCATTAGGACCAGGAAGTATAATACTACCATAGACTTAGAAGGGGTAAGAAACTGAAATATTTATCAAAAAACTTTCATCTATTTATATATTTAGGTTGTCTTACATGGGCTAATGTGGTACTCAATCAGTTTCCTCAGATGATCTTCTCAAGTCCTCACATTTGATAGCACTTGTGCTCCATTTGGAGACTGTTCATGATTAACTAATGGTGGATTACAAAGTTTAGCTATAAGGAAGGTGAAATATTTCTATTCTGTGTTCTAAGAGTGACCTATTTTTATACAGGAAAGTTTCAAGTTTGAGAAACTTGTCAACTGAGGGCAGGTTTACAATTTCTGGATTCCTAGTGACAGGGCTTACTATGCAAGTTTCTAGTTATGGTAGTAATTGACCTTGACAGCATCCAAATAACCAGGGAGGGGATAGATGATCCAGAGAGCAAAAGAAGGTAGCAAGTAGGAGACATGATGAGCAGGCAGCAAAAATCTGTCAGATAATTAGAGAGCCTAAGGGGGGGTTGACTTCTTCTTTGAATGACTTTACACAATTTTACTAGTTTCCTTTCCAGAGTCAGAATCTTAGAAAGAGACCCTTGAAGTCCTATATTCTGTACTCTACACAATATCCTTTTCAAGCAGACATTTAGTCTCTGCAGGAACATACCCAAGACAGGCACCTCACTATCCCTTGAAGCAGTATATCTCTTTTTTTTTAAAATTAAAACCTTCACCTACATACAAATGCAGAAAGAATTGTGTAATGAATCCCCAAGTAGTCATCATTTAGCTTAAGCAGTTATCAAGTTGCTATTCTTGTTTCAGCTACCTCCAACCCACATTTCTTTGTTGTACTATTTTAAAGCGAATCCTGTATATCAATCTACTTTACTCATGTATACTGCAGTACATGTATCTAAAAGATAAAGACTTCCTTCACCCATTAGTTATCATCCATTCAATTGTTAAATAATTCTACTTATGAGAAATTTTTTCCTTGAATATTGAGCTGAAAGCTGGCTTCCTATAACTTTGACTCATTGCTCTTGGTAAGTCTTTAAGGAATAATGCATAATAACCTCTTAATCTTTTGTAAGACTCTTCTACAATCAACAAATATTTAAATTTTGTTTGTGTGGATTATGATGTCTACATTTTCTCCCTCCTCCTCCCCAAACTTTTTGTCTTTATGCCAAATGGACAAAGTCTTTCTTAAAACAAGAGACCAGAACATGACTCAATCCTCCAGAGATGATTTGACCATTCAAAAGAAGCAGTCCTGTTTCCCTTGGTCTGATTACACATAACAGCTTAAATTTTTTCATAGCAAACATAACACTGTTCACACGTATTGAAATTTTAGTCAACTTGTTATAAAAGACTTCTTTTTATACTTCTGCATTGATTTTGCTGAAACTACAAACTTTACATTTTTATCCCTGTTGAATTTTGTCTTACTAGTTTCTACTTGATTCTGTCATCCAACATATTAGCCAGTTCTGTTGGTTTTATGCTATATGCAGATTTAACAATCCTGACTTCTAGATCTGCGCACAGTTGTTACAGAGGCAGGGCAGCTGAGTGGAAATAATAATTCCATACAACCTCTTTACTTTCAACTATCGGTGAGTCCTGGAGAGAATCTGTTTTTCTTTGATGATAAGTAAACAAAAGGGAAGGTGCTTGCACTGAAATAACCTCTTACAGGGGCAGCTTTAAGTAGTGTATCCAGGATGAGGTAATAACATGGCTTTATTCATTTGTACCCTGAATATAGAATAACAAATGTGATAGCCAAATAATTTATTACAAAACTGGAAATTACTTCAACCCTGTATTAATTATTATGACAAGAAATTATCAAAATGACAACATTGATTTTAACTATTTCTTTTCAATTTTAACAACGGTTAATAATTCTTTTAATCATGCCAGTTAATACAGCTAGTATACATTATAAAAAGATGCATACAAATTTTGCTTTTTAGTAAAGGTTTGCCCATTTTTAATTTACTTTTATAGCATCTTAAATTTAAGGAAGTGTCCAGGTACTGATATATAGCTAAATGAATTGTGAACCCTACTTAATGCTTAAGACAAAATTCTTGTGCAGAATGAAGGAACAGAGTAAGCAGAACCTTTTGTCAAATTAGCAATGCTTATTATAGTTGCTATGCAATTTAAGGGCAACTCCCATCTTCTAATACATTTCTCATTTTCCACAATTTCAGAAATTACCATCAGAAATTCTGTAATTCTGTTTTTCAGCACCCTGTGTAATTTGATTCATTGGAACTTGAACTTTGTTATTACCCCTAAAACAGGATAGATGAAAAGAAAATTGAACAAGAAGCCAGGAGACCAATTTTTAATATTACCATTGAGTTGCTTGTGACTTTGAACAAGACACTTAATTCCATTCGTTCTTTATATGTAAACCCAAGCATTGAACTATATGATCTTTTGAGACTCCTTTCAGTATCCAAATTCTCCTTCAGTGTTTCATTTTTCCTTTAAATTTATTTCTTTTACTCTTTCCTGGTTGACAATTACTCTTCTTGATGGTGTAAAAGGAAGCAAAATAGTTGAATATTTCTATTCATTTCTGTCATCCGTTAATGTTGCACCATCTGCTCTAATACTTAGGCCAAACTCTACTTATATTTTTCTCTTTGTTCTGAGCCTAAACTGAATAAAAGATCTTTCGGTGGCTTTGGGACTTTTTTCCTAAATCTCACTCATAGGATTTATAGAATCAGACAGGCCATGGGCAAGGCTATCAAATTCTTAAAAAATTCAGTTTTCTCATTAAACTGGGATAATATTAGCATATCACATGATTATTGTGGGAATTACATGAAAAAAAGCATGAAAAATGCTTAGTATAAACTTGACACAAAGAAAGTCCTCAAGAAATGTTTTTCTTATTTCTATTATTTTGTTGCTGCCATCATCATCACCATTGTAATTACTAGTCTGGGCTTTAATTTAAAGCTATTACCAATTGCTCATCACTTCTTTCCATTAAAAAGCAATAGCAATAATACTTCATACTTACAGATAAATTCACAGATTACAAAGTATTTTGATACTTATCTGACTTTTACAATAATTCCTTGACTTGAGAAAGATTATTATTTACATATTACAGATAGAGAGGCTGAGAGAGGTTTAGTAACTTTTCTAAAGGACTCACACCCTGGACTTATGACTTCTACTTCCTTCACTCCTTAGTGCCTAACAGGAAATGATTGAGATAACCAAATAGTAGCAGGATGGTGATAATTAGCATTAGAAGTTTTTGCTAGAGCTGTCTATGGTGAACATCAGCACTGGAAAACACTGTTGATATGAAAAAACCCTGATATTTTAGTTTAGAGTGTAAATTACTTGAAATAGAAACTACGGCTTTCTCATTTCCCTTCCATACATTGGCTCACAAACAGGGTTTTCTTTCAACATTTATTTTCAATTTCAAATATCAGATATATAGTACTTATAAAAATGACAGTGTCAGATATGGGTTTTAAGAGGGAGGTTCTGAAGGGTTCCCAGGTGGGATTGGGAGGCAGTGAGTAGTCATAGGATGTGGAAAAGGTCTCTAATTGGATCTAACTGGATATATTTGCTGGAGAAGGACACAGACTGGCAGAAAAAGTCACACTTTGATTCATCTGTAGTATATCCTTCCTTATTTGTCTTCCTCAAATCCAGAAGAAAACAGTTGTTCTTGTGCATTAGGGCGTTCTTATTTGAGGAAGTTTCTACCAATTTGAAGACAAATGGAAAAAATAAGGACAATGTAATGAGTTTTTCATAATCTAATTTTATTCTTTGATTTTAAAATTTTCTTAGTTAACTTTCTTTTCCAAAATTATGTCTATAGTAGATTGTAGCTGATTTTCTTTATTATGGTTAACTAGGCCAAATAAAAATTTGGTAAATATGTATTGGCTGCCAACATTCGCTTTATTTATTTTTTATTTTGTTACCTTTTTTTGTCTTTATTTTTTTAATGTTACACTCCTTCCACATCAACAGCCTCTTTCATCATCATGGCACATTCATTACATTTGGTGAACACATTTTGGAGCACTGCTGCACCACATGGATAGTGGTTTACACTGTAGCTTATACTCTCCCCAAGTCCATACAGTGGACCATGGGAGGACATACAATGTCCAGCAACTGTCCTTGCAGTACCACCCAGGACAACTCCAAGTCCTGAAAATGCCCCCACATCATATTTCTTCTTCCCTTTCCCTACCCTCACCAGCTACCATGGCCACTTTCTCCACACCAATGCTCCATTATTAAATGCCATTGGTCTGAGACATCATGGAGACATCCATGGAGAAATGCTTCTGTGGCTAGGATTATCTTGCGGTGCCTACAAGGCACGCACTTCAGTCATTGCCCTTCACTGACCAGCTCTTTTGGCTGCACCATCTGAATAAATACCCATCCAAGTGAATGGAATATGTTTTAGTTTAGTTCCTTCTAAAAAGCTGTTTGAGGGGCTTTGAACTGTGTCCTCTCAGCTGAGGTTACAATTTTCTCTCCTAAAAAATAAGCAATATAGGCAGAATTCAAAGAAGACATAAAATTAGTCATTATTGTCTGCTTCAGCAATAAGGCCACGAAGCAGAACCTGCTAAATGAAATTATTCTAAGACTACGAATGAGAGATTATTAGTATAAGGCAAGCCTCAACCAGCAGAGGAAGTTTCTCTGTGCCTGCAGCTGATAAATTGCTTTTGTAACTGGATGAAATTTTGGTATCCATAAGGAGTCCATTGCTACAGACATTTTCAGACAGACTGCCCTATGGGTGTGAAGATATCATTCAGCAAGGACTCAGGAACTGATTACAAGAATTTTCCAAATAGTTACTGAAGCATCAACCATTAGGGAATAATTTGCTAATAAGTTATCCTTAACACAAGTGCAACTTAGATTACCTATTTATTTCAGAATTGAAAACAAGAATCAGGTGACTTAAAATTGTCTACAAAGGATTTTAAGGGGTCATCTCTTTTGTTTCCTTATGGGACAACTGCTCTCCTAGTCTAAATCTCTAAAAACATCCGTTGTACCTCAAAGAGCTACAGAATGAAGAATCGGATGTTCTTTTTAAAATAATACCTTCATTATTGAATAGCTTTACATTCTGGAACTGATTTGGAGGGGTCTGCCATCATTTTTCCTGTTGCAGGTAGCCTTTGATTCATTATTAGGGGTGGAGAACTTGTCTACCTTACCCCCTAATAACCAGAACTGAGAAAGATGAAGTGGAGCAAAGGTGTCGGGATTTTCCAAAGGCAAGTGACCTATCATCTGGGGTATCCCACTCCATTCCAAATATAGGAATGTGCCCTCCCACCCCATCACCTAATAATATCACCAGGCAGTACATCATGGCCTCAGACAAAAGGCCCATTATGCATGCCTGTGATTAAAGCTGATTAGTTAGAAGTCACTGGGAATTGTGAGCCCAAGATCAGTGTGAATCAGATCCAATTTACATAAACTACGAGGCACTTCATTAAAGCTAATCATTTTCCTCTGTCCTCTGAAAATAAATTATCCTTCTATGGAGTTCATTTAGATTGAGGTTGAGGATGTTGCCTTCAGAATTCAACACAGTTAAAATCATTTTAGCTATGTTCTTTGGCCTTGTTTCCTAGAGGAGTACCTCTTGGCAGCCTCTCAGCATTGCATCCTTGAAAAAGCTTCCTAGAAATTTAATGTATGTTTCATTAGGGTCCGTGTGCCAGCCGGTCAAGACACAGGCATTAATAAAGCATGTGTCTTTTAAAGCACAGGTAAAATGAATCACACTTATTTAAACTGATAAAGTACTGAGGCCACATAGTGCATTGTGCTGAGCCCATTAATCATCAAATAAAATTTTATATACACTTCTTGAAAATAAGTCTATTTAAATCCTAGAAAATCTATCAGGTTTAACCTGCCAGAGCTCTTGTGTGGATCATTCTTTCTTTGCAAGCACTCGTGAGATTGAGGACACTCTCCCGGTTTTGCCCCTAAAGGATTATTACCTGTTTCCTGTCATTTTGCACTCTGCTCCCTATGACCTGACCATCCTTCCCGCCTCCTCTCACAGGTCCCATGTGCACATACCTGTTGAAGCATTTATCACACAGCAATCTAATTTCCTTTTTACTTACTCATCTGTTCCATTCCTTGAAAACAGGGGTTCAAAGCTTAGCACATAGCAGATAATAAATATGAACTTTATAAAATGAGGGTGGTGGCTATTGGGCAAATTGTAATTGTAAAGGTTAAAGAACATCTGTAAGATTCTTTATTGAACAAACATTTGTTGAATTCATATGTTCCTTATATGTTCCAGGCACTGTGCTAGATGCTAGGAAAAGGGTAATAATGAAACATAGCACAGTCCTACAAATAGCTTACAATTTGCTGAGGGAAGACATAAAGACAAAACAAGGTAAATGCTAAGATATTTGCTGGAGATGATCAGAATAAGAAAAGGTTCTGACTTGAGATAGTAGGAAATGAAGTAGCATTTTATTATAGTTTAGTCCTTTGGCTGGACCATCTTTTCCTGTTTCTTAGCATGGCTTATAATTTTTTGCTGATGTCTAGGCATTTGATTATGTTGGTGAATTTACTCTGATGGTCATTTCTCTCTATTGATTAGTGGTTTTGTTTCATGGCTCTTCTTTGATTTTTGGTTCAACTTTCAAGTCTTTAAAACTGTCCAGCTTAAGTTATAAAAATAAGGCCAGAGAACCGCTAATGAGGTGCAGATTCAACCCAAGGCGTTTGGGACAAGAGACTTGGAAAAGGCTTTTTTTCTCCTTGCGGTTTCCTGGTTAGCCAGCAGATGGCACTTGACAGTGCATCTTCGCAAGTGTCAATCTCCTCTTGCCAGGGATTCTGGTAAAGCCCAGATTCAAAGTGAGGCTTTGCTGGCCAAACTCACGGAAGAGAAACCACTCTCCACCCTTTACTGCACCTACCCTCTTCCCAGGGAGAAAAACATCTGTTTCCCTCTCAGTTGGCTGCGTGGAGCCACGGGTTTTATCCAGGCTGTTTGCCTTGAGGACGCGGGAGTGGTTCTGTTCCCGGAGGCACTAGGGCTAGTAACTCACAGTTTTGGCTTCTTCATCTCTCTGTCCCTTGCCTTCCTGGGTGATGTCAACACTCTCCTGGTCTGTAGATCCCCAAAGTAGTTCCCTTGGACAGCTTTTTCTCTTTCTCTCTTGTTTTTGTGAGAAAGTTGAGAGCTGTTTACCTACTCCAATGCCATCTTCCTGGAAGTCTGAGGTTATTTCAGGAAGCAGCATTTTAAACTAGACCTTGATAGATGAATTTCTTAATCTACTTTTAGTTATAGGAAAGGATAAAGTTGGGAATGGGATAAGAGTAGTGTTGGTCCAGTACTAGAATTATGATAGAAGTTGTCTTTGAAGTACCTGGAATGTCACTTAAATGGATACAGATATTAAAGATGGCACAGGATGATAAACCTGACTGTAGAGCTGAAGAAAGCTAAGTATAAAAAGGAGAATGAAAGAGATCATAGAAATTCATTGGGAATATTAGTGATAAGAAATAACATTAAATTGTGTAGAATGGGTCTATGGAGGAAATAAGAGTGGAGAAAGGGAACGAAGAAGGAAGACATAGATATGTAGAACCAGATTTGGGTTAAAAATAAGTTTAGGCCTTATCTTGTATCATAGTGAAAGATATATTGTACCAAGGAGATTAAGGAATTACAGATTTTCCCTGACCTGACAGAACAGGTTAGGTCTCCTTGTTCTATGCTTTCACTTCACACAACCATATTCTTACACGTAATGTTATTGTTATTAATTTTTTGTATACTTATGAAAGAAATGACTGTCTACAACCCTATTCAAATCTTCAAGTTTTAAACTCCCCAAGAGCAGGACAATGTCAATGCCTGGTATACAATAAGCATTAAATATTTTTTGAATGAATGAACTTTAAAAATAAAAGTACTAGAATAAAATTTAACATTTATTTTTATAATCTTGGACTGGAGAAACTGTTTCCAAACATGACAGAATGTCAAGAAACAATAAAATACTGATGGAGACCTAAATATAAGAGCCAAGACCGTAAAGACCTTGGAAAACAATGTAGGGAATCATCTACAGGACCTTGTAATAGGAAATGGCTTCATGAACTTCACACCCAAAGCACAAGCAACAAAAGAACAAATAGATAAATGGGACTTCCTCAAAATTAAAGCCTTTGTACCTCAAAGGAGTTTGTCAAGAAAGTGAAAAGGGAGCCTACATAATGGGAGAAAATATTTGGTAACCATATATCTGATAGACTTATATCCTGCATATATAAAGAACTCCTATATCTTGAAAATAAAAAGACAAACAACCCATTTAAAAAATGGGCAAAAGAACTGAACAGCTGCTTCTCCAAAGAAGAAATACAAATGGCTAAAAAGCACATGAAAAAATACTCAAAATCAGTAGCTATTAGGGAAATGCTGATCAAAACTACAATGAGATACCATCTTACTTCCCTAAGACTGGCAGCTACAAAAAACCCCAGAGGATTACAAGTGCTGGAGAGGATGTGGAGGAATGGTAACACTCGTCTACTGCTGGTGGGAATGCAGAAGGATCTAGCCATTCAGGAGGACAATTTGGCGGTTTCTCAAAAAGTTAGCTATATATTTGCCATATGACCCAGCAATTCCACTGCTGGATATTACCCAGAAGACCTGAAAATACAGATGCAAACTGATATATGCACACCAATGTTCATAGCAGCATTGTCCACTATTGCCAAAAGTTGGAATCAACCCAAATGCCCGTCAATGGATGAATGGATAAATAAAATGTGGTATATACATACAATGGAATACTACTCAGCTTTAAGAACGAATATACTACAAACGTACGTGATAACATGGATGAATCTTGAGAATCTTATGCTGAGTGAAGCAAGCCAGGCATTGAAGGACAAATACTACAAAACCTCTCTGATATGAAATAAGCAAATCAAGCTGTCTCAGAGAGCTAGAGACTGGAAGATAGGCTTAAAGGAATTTGGTGGGGAGAGCAAGGTTGTGAGCTGAAGCCTGCATGGGTGAAGTCTATGATAAGCTGGAGAGTTTGCTTTGAATCAGGTTGATCGACCGCCAGGCAGCTGTGAGAGGAAAGAGCACAGGGCTCCCGGGAGAAGCGATGTGGAGTCAGGCAGAGCCAGGGTTCTGGAAACAACAAAAATCCAACAAACACAAAAGCAACCATGCTTCCCTGCTGATGCTGCAGCCCTTGCCGCGCTGAGCCCGCAGTGCCAGCCCTGGCGTTCCTCTGCGAGCAGCTACCTGGGGCTCAGGGATGACGGATGGGCCGTGCTACTGCTGCTGCACTGCTATGCTTGTTAAGTGAGCTTGGCCTTTATCTCCCCAAGCCACGGGCCCCTCACCTGCCTCGTGGGAATGATCATAATGCTTGCTGTGGAGTGTTGTGAGTGTATTATTATTATTGAAATAATGAAAATACTCTAATGATTGAAGTGATGGCTGCACAACTATGTGATTATGCCAAATACCATTGATTATACACTTTGGATGAATTGTTTGCTTTATCAATATGTATCAATAAAATTGATTTGTTTAAAAAAATAAAAAAATAAAATATTGATAGAAATGTCTAGAAGAAATTAAAAAGGTCTGTACATCAAAGGCACTAAAAATAAAATACTGGTAGAAAATATTTGACAAATTAAATGTCCTTATTATAAAAATTTGGACAAATTAAATGTCCTTAATATAAAAATTGTTCTATAAATCATGGAAAAAGGGGACCAAAGAGGGACCTCATGGAGGTAAAAATGAGTATAAAAAGAGACTCAACCTCACTATTAACAAATGTTCAAACATTTAAAATGATGGTAATGCCCAATTTTGAGGGAGATGTGGGAAAATGGATACTCTTTTATTGTATTGATGATAATGGAAATTGAATCAACAATTTTGGAGGAAAATTTGGCAGAATTAAAAGCACATATATCCTTTCAGAAAACAGTCACCTTCTAGGAATCTAGACTCTAGGATTCTTCTAGGGAATACCCATATTATTCCAGATAGGAAAAAAAAAAAAAGATGTTCATTGCAGCATTATTTGAATTAGTGGAAAAACTAGAAACAACTTAACTGGCCATATAGGGAAATAGTTAAATTTTTAACACTCTCAGATAATAGAATATTATGCAGCTATTAAAAGAATAAGTTGAACTCTGTATATGGACATGTAAAGATGTTTATATGTTTCCTAATATAGTAACTGAAAAAACAATTTGAAAAATATTATGCATAGGATGATCCCATATTTTCTTCAAAAAAGTACTTATATGTAATATTCATAGAAAAAAGTTTAAAAACAGGAATGCATAGGGGTAGAATGTGGAATGTAAAGTTGTACTTTCACTTTTAGTCTTATAAATTTGTATATTTTATTTTGTTAGAGTAAGACTGCATTACTACTGTAAATTAAAAATCCAATAAACAATTTAAAAACCAGAAATTATAAATTCTTGTTAGAATTATTATAAATTCAAAAACACTTACTAAAGAAAACTTATTAACAAGAGTCAGAACCATTGAGCTTTATGCATCAAAAAGTCTTTCCCAGAGCATCTCTCCTGGGGAGTACCTCACCATTACAAAAATGCTGTACCCAGTTGGACTGGCACAGGATGGAAGGCATGGGTGCTCTCATTACTGCCGCAGGTTTGGAGGGCCTAAAAAGCCTTTAGCTCACTTCTCTCTAGCCTCTGACCCAAATCCATTTTACTTTCGTCATTCCAATTACAACTGAAAGTTATTCATTTAGTCTGTAGCTTTAATTTTGGTATGAGTTTTTGTTTGTTTGTCAATACTGATAGAGCTGAGGGACAAATTTCATGCACTTATTTTTAAATTCATTCCACAAGTATGATTCAGTACCTGCTATTTCAAAGGGACAGAGCGTCTCTGGACACTCTTTTAAAAACAATGTTAGGTCTTACAGTTACCAAGCAGGAAATCTGAATATCATTAAAAAGCCTACAAGGTAAAAAACATCTGTAATCAGGACAGAAGGACCGTAGTCAATAGCATTTAGTGTTACCAACACAGTCCCTGTCCCACTGGTAAATTTCTTTCAAAAATTGGACTCTTGAATTTATTACCAGTTATACCACAGGCTTTAAGATGGACAATTAATTGGTGCCAATTTACTGCTTAGCTTCTCCCAAAGCTTCAATCAAATCAGTTACCAAAAATTACTGTTGATGATGTTTGCACAAAGTATCCTTTGTATAATGCAAATTTCCATCCCTGTCCTCAAAGGGCAATATGTCTCATGGAGAGAAGGAAAAAATGCAAGAGAAGTTGTGACCCAAATTCATGAGTATTATAATTTTTTTTGTTTTACATAGCATTTGTTTCAGAGTCAGAAATAATAGGTATGTTGAAAAATTCACCACCTAAAAGAAAATGGTTTTATATGGTAGACCTATGCCCCAGAAAACTAGTAATTAAATGACCTGTTTAAATAGCAGCCATAAAACTGACATTCCATGGGAGGTCTTGAGTTCATTAATGTTCTTTTTAATGAGGATCTTCCCTGGGTACCGTTCTGGGGAATGGGATGCACTGGCAAAATGAGCAAGGGGGAGACACAGCTCACAGATAAAAAAGAGGGCTTGTCTTCAGTTCAATATTTCAGGCAATGGCATATACCGATCCCCTATGATTTATTATTTTCTCATTTAGGCAAGGAATTTCATTGGAGAACAAAATTGGTGATGTTTCTTTGGCTGAGGAAAACTGAGGGAAGCTACTACTGAGGGACAAATGAGTCTTCTTCTAGGTTATTAAGCTACTGCTGGTAGAATCCTGCATTTCCACCAATTTTCCCAAATGGAAACTAGAACTAGGTATTGGAACTATTTATTGGTTTTAGTAATGAAGCTTTCTTAATTAAATGGAACTTTGGATGTTAGTACAAATTTTACATTACCCTTGTTTAGAATTTCTAGCTTGTTTCGGAGATAAATGCTACTATCTCCATAATATAGTTGCAGAAACAAATATGATCTTCTCTTTCTGTAAGTAGGACTGCACTTCTACCTCCGAAAGAAGCTCCATTAAAGGCTGCTGAGAGGAGGGGACAGTGAGGCTGACTGTATTTCAAAGGGTCTTCCGTCTTTCCTCTCCTGTATTTTCTTGTACAGTCCTCATCTGGTTCAACTCAAGTATTTCCTCTTCTAAGGGGTGTCCTAAACATGAAGGATTTTTCTCTCTACTCCAGATGCTCATCAGAGACTACCTATCTTGCTGCCTACTCCCTTTCACAGCAAAACTTCTTGAGTCCCTAGCTCTGCTTCCTTTCCTCACTTGCCTCCATAACTGACTCCAGGCTTTTGTCTTTACCATGCTACAGAGACTGTCCTAATCAAGGTGCCTTGCAGCCTTCCTGTTGCCAGATTCAAAGGTCACTTCTATGCTCTTACCTTCTTTCACCTCTCAGCAGCACTGACCATTTTGTCCTTGAAGCATGTTTTCTTTAGGTTTCTCTTGCATAGAATTAACATAGGGTTTTCCTCCTACCTCACTAACTATCCTCTGTACCTCCGCTGCTTAAACTTTAGTATGCACATACTCTGCATACTCTCACCAAGCCCATGACCTTAAGTATCATCCATATACTTCACAAATCTACGTCTACCGCTCTGGCTTTTGCCCTGAAATCCAGACTTGTGTATCTAATGACTTACTTCACACTTGCACTAATTGTTCCCTGTGTTTGGAATGTTAGCCCTAAAGTTTTCACAGCTGGTCCTTTCTTGTTAATTAGATCTCAACTTATATATTCTATCTATCTATCTATCTATCTATCTATCTATCTATCTATCTATCTATCTATCTATCTATCTATCTATCTACCCATCCATCCATCTACTCTATCTACTTATATCTATCATCTGTATGTCTCTCTATCATGTATCAGTAGACATATCACTTGATTATAAGTGTATTCATAGAAATTTCCATCATATTATTCTTTCTTTCTTTTTTTTTTAATTTTAGGAGATACTGGAGATTGTACCTGGGGCCTCATATATATGAAGAGCATGCACAACCACTGAGCTACACCAGCTCCACATATTATTCTTATTTGTCTTTTTGTTTCCACCACTTAAATGTAAATTTCATGAGATTACAAGATCTTACACAGAATTAGAGCTCAATAAATATTTCTTGAATGATTTAATTTAATGATAATACCTGTAATTCATAATTTATTATTTAATTTTTGACTGCCATATGGTTTATGCTATTATTCATGAACTTGTCTTGGATATCGAAGATTTTATTGTCCTTAAGGATCAAACAATACTTTACAAGTGTTCCCATTTTTAGATGGAAATACCATGTGGCTCAGTGGTTTGAGCAAATGCTAGTTTCCTACATCTGAAGTCCTGGGTTTAATCCCAGCCCTGATACTCAAAAAATAAAAAATAAAAAATGAAATAAAGAAAGAAAGAAAGTTGAAGAAAACAAAGCACCTAGCTGCATATTACATGTTCACTGTCTAGTACACATGGTCTCTCCTGCAATAATCCACTATCCATACCAACCATCGTCTTATTTTGACTTTTCTGTATTAAGAGTTGTCTTTCCTAATGTAGCCCAGGTCTTTGTTACTCCCTCTGCCTGATGTTTCCAGGTAGGACAACTAGCTTCCAGCCCCAGTTTGCTCCCTTTGGAAGGGGAAATGCAGCTCAAAATCACTAAAACAGCAGGAGCAATATCTATGCTTATTTTTCTTGGTATCTTTCTTTTTTGTCCTTTACTTATAAGGATGATATCACTGGATATAGAACCCTATTTTCGTGTTCTTGACTTTCAACACTTTAAATATTTGACTCCTCTTCCTTCTTGCTTGTATAGTGTCTGATTTTGTTCCTCTGGTAAGATGGTTTCTTGTTCCTCTGACTTCTTTCAAGATTTTCTCTGCCTTTGGTTTCCTACAGTTTGAATGTGATATGCTTTGCTGTAGATTTTTTTTTTTTTTTTTTTTTTTTTGTATTTATACTGCTTAGTGTTCTCTGAGATTCCTGGGTCGTGATTTGGTGTCTGCTATTAATTTTTGACAATTCTCAATCATTATTATTTCAATTATTTCTTCTGTTCTCTCTTTTGCTTCTGATATTCAAATTACATGCATGTTTATACCTTCTGAAATTGTCCCAGAGTTCTGGGATATCCTGTTTTATTCTTTTTTTCCATTCTCTTTTTCTCTTTGCATTTCAGTTTTGGAAGTTTCTGTTGACTAATCTTCAAGCTCAGTGATTCTTTTCGCAGCAGTGTCCTGTCTTCTGATGAACCTATCAAAGTCTTATTAATACCTCGTTTCTGCTAGAATGCTTTTGATTTCTAACATTTCCTTTTGATTCTTTCTTAGAGTTTCCATCTCTCTGGTTATATTACCCATCTGTTTTGACTTGTCTACTTTTTCCAGTAGAGCCATTAATATATTAAACAACGTTATTTTAAATTCGTTCTCTGATAATTCCAACATATATGGCATATCAAGTCTGTTTCTGATGCATGCTTTTACTCTTCTGTGTTTTTCCTTGTCTTTTAGTATGACTTGTAATTTTGTTGTTCTTTAATGGTTGATATGATGCATTAGATAAAAAGAACTGAGGTAAATATGCCCTTAGTGTGAAGTTTTCATTTAATTTAGCTAGTAGTTAGACTGTGTTTAATGTATGCTATAGTTATAGGTGCAAGAAGTGCCAGAGGTACCAGAGGCATCAGTTCCTCTTGCATCATTGTTTTTCTCTCCCCTTTTGCCTTTATGTTTTTACTCCTTCTTAAATAGAGTCTAAGTCTTGGAGCTCTTTCACTTAGAGTCCTCTGTCATACTGGGGCCCATGGGTATGGTGGTAAAGTGTGGGAATTCTTGGAGCTAAAACCCATGAGAGTGTGAGAGCCCCCTAAGACTGCATCCTCCAGAGTTTCTCATTCTCAAACTAATCCACACTCAGCCTCTAGCAATTCATCAAAATTACCATTTAGGTGTTCCTTAAGTGTACGGTCCAGGGACTTCTGCTCTAGGTAAGCAGATTTCCACTGTATCTCTCAGGATGAGCCTGGCAGTCCAGGTTCAGGGTGACAGTTTGCCTGTGACCTCAGTTCCCTCCTGGGTCCAAGAAAGGTCACTGAGTTTCAGTTTGCTGAGCATTTTCTTGTTGTTTGTGTTGAAGTGACAATTTCCAAGCTTTTTACATGTTGAATCTGAAGCCAGAAGTCTTGGATCTGTCTTTTACAACATCTAGCACTGTGTTGTTTTGGCCTCTAGCACTGTGTTCTTTTGGTCTCTGTTTACAGCAATACTACCAACCCCACTTCCCATGGCTGCACTGGGCACTTTTTCTGACAAAGGAAAGGAGTTGGCAAGTCATTTTTTATAGCTTCCAATCCCTGAAATGCAAGGCATTAAATGAGTACTTGGAGATGGTCATGGATGAGAACCAAGATTAAAATAAGGGTGGTCTGATTTCATCTCTTGTCTACTTGTCCTATAATGTGTATTTGCATAATGGTAAAAAAAACACTTCTCTGTTGGGCTGGTGCCTGTCCAGAAATGGCTACTTCTGGCATTCCAGGTGTATAGGAGCCTTCTCTGAGGCCTTGGTTCTGAGGTATAGAGACTGACTCCAAAGCCTTTGGTTGTCTTATTTGTGGGTTTGCTTTCTACACAGTGGTAAAACCTTTTCTTCTAGTTTCTTTCCATCCTCTTTTTTGAGATTAATATTAGCATTTTATTAGCATGTTTGTGTTAAGTGAAACATTTAAACAACTTTTCCCTGGCAATCTGTGTGAACCCAAAGATTAGGCATTCTCTTTATTCTGTATACTAAGTATGCATCCAAAGCTTAATTTCATCTGCAATTACAGCTAACTCTGAAATAAAGATGATCTTATCAAATTCTTTATCTAAAGAATTAGTTCTTACTGGGGAATATTTGTTTGGGAAAAGAGGCACTTAAATGTTGGGGTTGAGTTCTGATGGTTTCAGAGAATGAAGATCAACATGATGTTTTAAGGAGACAGATTTTTTTCCCCTTCAATCAAAAAGTAGGAAGCTAACACTTATTGAGTCTTCTTTGTGTCAGACACTTTACATTCATTCAATATTCTACAAATATTTGTTGATTCCTACCATGTTTTGACCACTTTTTTAGTTGCTGGGGATACAGTGGGAATAGGACAGGCAAGGTCTCTATTTCTCTCATGAATCTTGTGTTCTGATTTGAGAATTGACAATGAATAATAACAGCAATGAAAAAATAAGATGAACCCAGAGAGTGAAAAGTGCTCTGATATAGGATAGAGAATGGCTGGGTAGGTGCCTAAAATTAGTATGCACATTAGGAAGTTGGAACAAGCAAAGCCTCTTCAAGAAGGTGACATCTGCCTTGAGTGATTAAAGAGCCACCCAATCATTCATCATCTTATCTAATTTAAACAACAACCTAAGACAAAGGTAGCATTAGTTCAGCTTGTACAGGTAAATAAATGAATTACTCAACTAAGTCAAGCAATTTCTCTTGTATTACACAAATTTCAAATCCTATCCATTTGCCTCCAAAGCTGCTCACTGCTTGCCATATCCTATAACTCCTTGTTGCCCACTGGCTGCCTCAGGCCTAGGCAGATAACAAGCTGTCTTGGTTTACCTGATCTGAGACTTTAGATTTTCAAGGAGCAATGAGTTTTACAAAGAAAACTAACACAGACTCACCAAGTTCCTCAGCAAGAACACTAAAAAGAAAGACAGCCACTAATTTTCTCTACCTTTTCATAAAAGAAGGTATTTTAATGCACAAAAATTAAGAGGTTATTTTCTTAGATTAAAGGACACTACTTTCGATAGAATAAAATCTGGCTTTATGAAACACTCACATTATTTTGTCCTATTTTATTTATTTCATGAGAACCACTAAAAGCACAACATAAATGAATCCATTTGAGACCCAATGACTCAAAAGTCTTTAAGGTTACTGTTTTAGTTTCCTGGAAACAAATACTATGAAATGGGTTGGGTTAGACAAAAGGAATTTATTTGCTCATGGTTTTGAGGCTAAAAGGAAGTCCAAATCAAGGTGTCATCAAGCTGGTGCTTCCTTCTCAAAGACTGTGGTGTTCTGGGGCTGGCTGCTGGTGGTCCTTGGTCCTTGGCTCCTCTGTCACATGACAATGCACATGATGGCCTCACCTGGCCTCTGTTCTCTTCTGCATTCTGTTGATTTTCAACTTCTGGCTGCTCTCTGGGGCTTTCCCTAGGTGTTTGAATTTCATTCCATTTATAAAGGACTCCAGTACCAGGGTTAAGACCCATACTGATTGGGCTGGGCCACACCTTAACTGAAGTAACCTCATCGAAAGGTCGTTCTTACAATGGGTTAACATTAAGAGGAATGGATTAAATTTAAGAACATGTTTATCTGAGGTACATACAGCCTCAAACCACCAAAATTGCCTCCGATCTTGAGAATCTTAGTGTTATACTAACTCCTTAGGCATAATGTGTGGAGGAGGAAGGAAGGGAGATGCTGTGATGTAAAGATATAAACATTTTGCTAATTAAGTAAGTCTAGGAAAGGGCAGGTCTTCTTGGCCTGCAATATATTCAGTTTGAGTTGTTTCCCTTGAGATATTTATCTTCTTAGGGGGGAGGTGACCATGTATTTTTTGTTTGTTAGAAAGTTCAAACACACCTTAAAACTCTTTAAAAATAATCTACAAACTGCTTTTCCAATGTGTTTCTCACATTGGCTTGAATAAAATAAGAGATTAGATTCATTGCTTATCCTGTTAATTTAATATAGATTTAGAAATGACCATTTGGAAGTCTATTAATACTGGCATTGTCTGTCTTTGACATGAATATGCAAGTACTGATAATTTATGATAGTGATGTATCTGTATTTCTCTTCCTAACCTTGAAATGTAAGCAAACTAAGAAATGTACAAGAATTAATACTATTTAAAATGCTATGAAACTATAATGATAATTACAGAGGAAATGATTATATACAACAGTAGCAATAGAATTCTTGTGGCCGTTTCTACAGTGTTTCAAGTACCCAAGTGTATCAGTTGTGCCAGCATTCATCTCACTGAGAGCCAGGATAAGAAGTGTCAGACAAAATCCTCAAGCATCAATTTTAATTTCAGTTTTGTACATAAATAAAAAATAGCAAGGATACAAGCCATTTGGGTGTCTGGCTCTTTTTCTGTCAATATAGTCATTATTACCTTCATACTATTCCATCTCCCTCTCTTGGGCTTAATAGCATGAACTAAAAGCAATTGATTTCTCAAAGCAATTGAAGGGATGAAGAGAAACACAAATGATGAAAAATGTACCAGACACAGATGAATGCATTCTACAGTATTAATAAAGTCCTAAAATGCTTAGAAGTAGTTTGAAACCCTTCCTCTGATTGATGTTTAATACTCTTTCTTTTAATTTCAAAAGAAATTAATGATGGTAGAAGAAAGGAGAAGTAGGAAACATATAAAGAAACTATTCTGCTAATCCCACTACCAAAATAAATTCTATTAATGCTTTGATGAATACCTTTTGGTTTTTTATTAAATACATATACTTATTAAAGTTGGATTTTATTGTATATGTAATTTTCTACCCTTTCATTAAATAATATTATGAGGCTTTCTCCATGACACCAAATATATTTCACACAAATGCTTTAAATAATATTCTAATATTTTGTCATATAGAAGTACTAAACTTTTCTAACCAGTCCTCCACTATTAAGCATTAAGTTTGTTTCCAATTCTTCCTTCTTAAAAATATTGCTGTGATGAACATCCTCAAATATGAATCTGTCTGCAGATTTCCAGAATTAGAATTGCTGTGTTAAAGAATTTGAACCCTACTCAGAGTTTCATGTCAAAAATGTGGGAACAAACCACCAGTGTGGTCTAATAATTCCTGTTTCACTGTAACTTCACCCTTATATCATTTTTTCTTAAAAAAATTTTTTTTTCCAAATAAATACTCTTCCTTTTTCCCCTCTTCTTCTTCCCCTGGTAACCTCTAATCTACTTTCTATCTTTGTGAATTTGCTGTTTCTGGTCTTTTCTTATAAGTGATGACATACAATATTTGTCTTTATTTGCCTGCTTTTTTCACTGAGCATGATGTTTTCAAGGATCTTCCATGTTGGGCATGTCTCATAACTTCATTCTTTCTTATGGGCAAATAATATTCTATAGTGTGTATATACTACATTTTATTTATCCATTTATTTGTTGATGGGCACTTGGGACATTTCTACCTTTTGGCTATTGTGAATAATACTGCTATAAACATTGCTGCACAAGTATCTGTTTGAGACTGTTTTCACTTTCTTTGGGTATATACCTAGGAAATGGAATTGCCAGGCCATATGATAATTCTATATGTAAATCATTGAAGAACTTTTTAGGTATTATCATTTAAAATAATTTTGATAATTTTATAGATGAAAACTATCTCATTATTATGTCAATTTGCATTTTTTTAACTTTTTAAAATGGAAGATTATCATTCATACACGAACATAAATAAACAATAATTATAGAGTAAAAGTTGTAAACTTGAAAAACAAGCATGCTTATCATTATACAGGGCTTCCATATACCACCAACACCCTATATTGTTGTGAAACAACTGTTACAAACCATGAAAAAGCATCATCAAAATATTACTACTAACTATATTCAATATCTTACATTTGGTGTATTTTCCCCAAACCCATCCAGTTATTAACACCCTGTATTAGTATATTATATACTTGTTATAGTTCATGATAGAATGTTCTCATATTTGTTCTGTTAACCACAGTCCATCTAATATTCTTTCTTTTTTTAATTCTATAGTGAAATTCAACAATGCATTCATTCATTAAAATATTTCACAAAACATAAGTTTTCATGGGTGTGTGTACAGTAAAGGCCCTACACTCATAAGAGCCTTGTGGTTTTTTTTTAATGTCACGCAGTTGTCATCTTGAAATTCTTTAAAATTTTATCTTTGGACTCACCTTTTATAAGTCAAGTCAAATGGGACAATGGAGCACGTTTGTGAGCAAAAGAGATACACAATTCTTTGTCACTCTATTTTCATATAAAATTTGAAGTGTGAGCACAGAATTCCAGTGGGTTCACAATATATAGAAGCTGAGCAATACTCAAAGATGCGTACAAAGAAAGTGTGTTACAGCTACACCTGAATAAGCAGGGGTGCTGACAGTCTCAAGAGACCCTGCTCTCTGTTTGAACAGAGCTTGCTTCAAATGCATAAAGAAGATAACCCTGTTCTTACAAAGATGAGTGGCCAAGAAACCCTGTCAAATCCTTTCTCATTCATATTACTTCCCTGTATTAGCCAACAGAATTGCTGAAAATGACATAGAAGAGAAAGATAAGATCACTCATGATTCCTCTTCCCTTTAGTCCTTTCCTACTCATCATGAGGAGGAGAATATTGTGCCCAAGAGCAAGACAGTGAACAGAGCCCTGGAATGAAAATGTGAATGCATAATATGGTACATTCCACAGGAATGAGGCCTATTTCTGATCGTCTTTTGTAATTGGAATGGAAAATAATGTATCTGCCTGCTCATTTGGGACATACCAGGACTGTATTAAAAGATTTAACTTAGTAATTATATATCATATCTGATACATCAACTGCAGTTGAGGTTCCTACTTAGTGGAGGTGGCAGTAGTACACTGTAATCCATTATGATCCAAACTAGTATTTGCAGGGGCCACGCTGATGAATTAAATGGTAATAGGATGAGGAACACCACTTCTACATCCTTCAAGTCTTTGAGTGTGGGCTGATACCTGCCATTCTATCTAAGAAGGACTATGTTTTTGGTTTGCTGTCTTGGCTGAGATTGGGGAGCAGCAGTTTCAGGGGCTTCTGCTTTACATTTACCTATAGTAGATACATTCATAAATAAAGGACCAATTGTAGGACTCTTGCAGTATTTAAGTATGTCCAGTCTAATTATACACTTGGGAACTGGGAAATGGACTCATGGTGGGATCAATTCAGGCCAGGATTCCATTTGTTAACCAACCCCCATGTACCACTACTCAATGGGCCTTCATGGAGTTTTGAGTCCCCAGATATTATTGTTTAGTTTTGATATTAGGATGATTCTGTACTTATAAAATAATTTGGAATGTATTCTCTCCCCTTCAACTTTCTGGAGGCATTTGTGTTGAACTGATATTATTTCTCTCTTAAATGTTTGGTAGAATTCACCAGTGAAGCCACTGGTGAATGAAAATGTTTTAGCTATAATTTTAATTTCTTTAATTTGTATAGGTTAATTTAGATAATATGAAAGAGTTGTGATTTAGTTTCTTAGGCTGCTCAAAGCAAATATCATGAAATGGTTCTGCTTAAGCAATGGTAATTTATTAGCTTTTGTTTTGAGGCTGGGAAAATGTCCAAATCTAGATGTCATCAAGGTGATGCTTTCCTCCTGAAGACTGGCTACTGGCAATTCTTTGCTCCTCTGTCACATGGCCAGGCACATGGTAGCATCAGCTGGTCTCTCTTTTCTCTTCTGGGTTCCATTGATTTCAGTTTCTTGCTTCCATGGCTTTGTTTGTCTATCTGTCTGTCTCTCTCTTGAATGTATTTGTTTTATTTATAAAGGTCTCCACTAATAGGATTAAGACCCATGATGAATGAGAAGGGTCACACCTTAACTGAAGTAGCCTCATCAAGAGATCCTATTTCCAGTGGGTTTGCTCCCACTGGAATGGATTAGATTTAATCTGGGTACATGCAACTTTAAACCACTGCAAGGTGAATTTTCCCTTTCTCCACTGTGTGGTAAAGCAATTAAATTGGATGTAGGAGTTCCTTTGGTTGTAAGACGGGGGAAATTACTACTTTGTATATTTGCTATGATGTTGCAGAGATCTTCTTCAAAGGTAACAGGCTGTCTTTCAGTAAATTAGCTCTGGGTCACAGAACTGGCTAAGGTCTAGAAACTGGCAAAGGATTGTGCCTTTCCTTGAAGGGGGACCTCACTCTTCTGCTCATTTATTCTTGACTTCTTTTGATTATATACATTATGTAATACCCATGTTGGCTAAATGACCATCTTGCCTCTAGGAATGCATAAGAAGTGTTTTATGAGTCATATCCATAGATCCCTTTGAGTCAGTTACTCCCTAGCTGCTGGTTCAACTTGTTGCCCATTTTGAAAATTATGTCCTCCTTGCCTATTAGGATTAATTTTTGTGTTCCTCCTTTTCTGCCTTTTATTTCTTCCTATGCTGGGTTCCTATCATTTCTATTGCCAATAGAGAATTCAGTTCTGCAGTAGCATCTCTGATCATCAGCACTGTTCTCTAAAAAACTGCCACATCTAACATTTAAGGATGTTGGTGACCCCTCATCTGAGCATTTCTTAACGCCTTGGTAAGGGGGGTTGTTCTCTGGGATGTCTCTAGGAATACAGGCAGCTGGTCGGTTTTATGGTCTTACAGATACATCCTAGCAGGCACACTTCTCTAAGTCTGTTGAATTATTCCTCCACAAGCTGTCATAGTAGTCTGGCACATGTATTTCATTCAATGTGGGCTAACACTTTTTTCAAGCCCCTAAGAGCTATGTCATCAAGGTATTCACACAAACTCCATAGTCCCTTCTTGTGGTATTAAATCTGGAATCAGGAAAAGAGTTTTTATTTAAAACTTCTCCCTTATCCAGCTGTATATTCTGCACCCCCAGTCCAACATGCTCAGGATACCCTCACAGGGGCACTGTCACAATTCCTGCTGGTACAGGTTAGCTAGGGCCTATAGTCTAGGGCATAAAACTGCTCTTTTCTCTTAGCAGGCAAGCACTTCTCCCACAGGGGCATGCTGAGACTTGATCCTAGTCATTGGTTTGGTAGCTAGAGGGAAAAAGTGGAGATAGGCCACTACAGCAGGCCTGAGGGTTCAGGGGAAACTGGGGGTTTAGGTCCTCAAAGTGCATCTACCCAAGTATCCACCTCCCAAGTGTTGGGGTCCATTCCTTACTAATCAGGGTATTAACAATTCTCGGAAATGTTATAAAGGCTATAAATTCTGCCTTTTCTGAAATTCTGCTAATTTTGCAACTGAGTGCTTGACCTGTATTTTACTTGATCAACCTTCTGGCTGCAGTAGATGAGGGTTTCTTTAAAGCCTCTGGCTACCACATTTTGCTTTATCTTGGTGATTAATTATCCTGAACCTGACATACTTCTTGAATGTAACAATGATGCTCAACCACAGCCACCCAAGTTCAGTTTTTGCAGCTACTGTTTCACCTGTACCTCTCAAAGAAAGAGACATTGTACATGCTAGTATATCCCTTTCCATCTGTGTACTCTTACAAGTGCGCTATAGGTAAAAGAATGAAATTGTATTGCTATATATGCCAAGGATTGTCAATATGCCACCTACCACCAGAGGTGGGTTTCTTATTGTCATCTATCTGGCAATAGATCTAATTCCATTACCAACCTGAGAGTCTGCTTGCTAGGTCTATTTCTGGTATGAACTATCTTAGGGAAAGTTCCCAGAAGCGTGAGATTGTTGTGCAAGTTACTCATAGGAATGTTCTATAGAGAAACCTGTAAAGGAGTAAAGGAAGAACAATAGAGCTGGGGAACAATTCAGGCAAAGTTGTGTTTTGGGAGAAGTCTAATCTCCACCTCATCCCACAGAGAGTTCCAGAGTGTAAATTTCACCACAGAAGTTGTCCTTCCCAAAGGCAAGGCTGCTGGTTGTTATATTCTTATATCAATCATTCATCCTGATCCTCAGGACAGGCTGGAGGAGTGTAACCGCCTAGCATCTTTTGGCAAAGCAACCATTCTCAGCCAAAGGTAATCCTGCCAAGAAGGATGCAGGTGTGAGCCATTAGCAGCCAAAATTCATAACAGCTGTGGGATGGATGCACTGGCCCAGTAAAGGACTTCTAGGAAGAACACCAAAATAGAGTCAGTTCATGTGACTATTCTACATATGCTTGAAAAGAATATGTGTGCTCTGTTATAGTAGTATCTGTGATATAGCCATTGGGGATCTGAGAATTTGACTTTTCAAGGGATTTTTTTTTTTTTAGGAGGTACCAGAGGTTGAACTCAGGTACATAGGAGGCAGGTGCTCAACCACTGAATTACATCCATTCCCCTACAAGGGGTTCTTTTAATGCTTTCTACTTCGGTTCCAAGCCATTTCTTTGAATATGTAAGGACCAAAATGGACTTCGCCTGCTTTGATAGCAGCTGAACCATGTAAGATGAGAACCATGATGCAGGTTTATGAGACTAGTGATCATTTTTTTGCATCATAAAATACATTGTTTCTAGGATGTCTTTTGTCATTAGGTGTTTGAATGAGATGTTGAATTGCACAAACATTGAACGTTATTGGTTTTTTTTACTGGACATAGTTTAAGGGTAAAGCATGTAAGCTCTAAAAAAAGCCCAAGGAGAATGGGTAATCATATTCTAAAATAACTTCTGTAGGGAAAATGACTTAGTTTGCATTACTATAAAACATGCTAACTGTTTAAGTAATTATATCCATTTTAATGTGATTTGATATTGTTTCTAACAAAAATGTGTGTCAAATTGGGAGTCCAAGAAGAAATTCACTTCTTCTGATTGAAATTAATGATAATTATACTTTTGACATTTTCATCTATTGAATTAGCTTTCTTAGCTGAGGGAAGACAATGAGATACATATTTCCATTGTATAATACTATACATATCTTCTGCATCTTTGTCTAATTTTTTCTGCTTGATCAATCAGTTTTCGAGAGGGCATGTTAAAATCTCCAAATAAAACTGTTCTGTTTATTTATAGTCTTCCTGAAGTTTTGTCAGTGTTGCTTTATATATTCCAAGGCTTTATTTTTAGGTACATATATTTTTATGATGTTTATAATTTCTTAATCAATTGTTCCTTTTACAAGTATTTAATACCTCACTTTGTCTCTTATAATATTTTTCCCTTGAATTTTGCCATTAAGTTGCTACCTTGCCTTTTTATTTTAAAATTTTTGTCTGTTATATTATTTTCCACACTTTATCTTTTAAAATATGCCTTTTACAGATATTATATTGCTACTTCTTTTTAAAAATCAATCTGAGGATTCTTGTTTTTTGATTAGAGAGTTTAACTTATTTACATGAATGACAATTACTGTTTCATTAGAACATACTTCTGCCATCTTATTTTACATTTCCCATTTACCAAAATTTCTTATTATTTAGAGTTTGTTTTCTCATTTTCTGTTTTCTTTTGGTTTTTCATTTCTTTAATGCTAATAACCATCACTACATTACTTATTCATCCAGAGTTGTGATGGGAAAGAGGAAAAAGCAAAAACCTTCATGCAGACACAACCCTCATTCCTGCTATTCATATTTAAATTTTTCTATTGTGATAAATAATACACCTGAAAAGGATAAAATAAAAATTTACATGATAATGAATAAAGAAAAAGCTGTGTAACCACCACCCAGATGAACGAATAGAACATTACCACACAATAGATAGCTGTGTGTCTCTTCATGTACTTACCCTCTCCCTCTGCCTGAGAGATGACCACTAATTTTTGCCTGTTTTTGAACTTTAAGTGTCTGGAATGATGTATGTATTATTTTGTTTGTAAGATTGCTGTAGAAGTCGAGAGAGGTTTAATAATTGCATATGGAAAGATCAGGACTCAGTAATAATTTTGAGAAGGAAAAAGGAATTTACCTATGACCAGCTGGACTCGGAGCTTCTCATTCAATATCTCAGCCCCAAACAAGATTTTCAAGTTCCTTTTATACAGAGGAAGAGTTAAATGGTCTTTTGTTTTAGTGCTAAATAAGTTTGAATTAAAACATATCTTCCACACTTTAGGTAAGCTTATAGCATGAACTTCATACATTCTAGGTAAGCTTTTAACACATTTGATTTGCATTTTCCCTGAATATTTAAAGTTTATAGAGTTTGCATTGCTATATTGTTTTTCTGGGACTGGAGTTGTTGCCATGGTTACCAAGGGCATGGCTGCAGCTCTCACTGTCCCACACGCATAGCTCAGGACACATACAGCTCAGGTTATCTACAAAGAGATGAACAGCCTTCCCTCTTAACCTATATCATCCCCTCCTTTATGCCAGCTTAACTTGCGAAGCTTTGGCATAATTATCGTTGGAGTTATGAGGTGGGTGGCTGTTTGTTGTTTTTATTGATTTTTCAGCGAGGGATTAAAGACAAAGTTCCTGGGTAACATCCAGGACTTATCCTGTTTTCAGAAGAAGTTCTTATCCTGGACAATAGATTCCTGGGGATGGGTTGCCCCTAGCAGTCATCCTAGGGGTTATTGGTGCTTATGTGGATTTCTTGCCAGGCTCCAGATCCATCTATTACTTTTATTTTATCCTTAGAGACTTTACACCTTTAATCTTAAAGAGGTGCTGAAGGGAGATGATCTCTTTTCTGTAACTACTCCCTGCTGGCCATGAGTTGTAGTCCATAACTAACAAGATATAAAAACTTTGTTATTTTATTTTGACTGGAGGAAGATGGATCTGGCATTCTGTATGAAGCTGGATGAAGTTTTCATATGGGTAATAAGATGTTCATTCTGAAAGAAACAAACCTAATTAAAATTTTGGGATACCTGTTGTTGTTTTTTTTGAGGGCATTGGATTACAGAGGTAGACAAGGTTAGATGCCTGTAAAGATGGCACCTTTTTTAAAAGTTGGTGGGGAACAGTAAATATATATATTTATATATTTTTTTAAGTTATTTATTTTCAGAGAGAAATTGTAATAGATAACAGTATTATGTACTTAGCTTTGTTTTGAAGATGCATTCCAGGCTTTTTAATGATTGGCATTCATGTGCTTCATCAGGTACTTCTGATGAACTGGCACCTTTTGGGCAGTTGGTTTCATTCAGGATTAGTGCACCAAGTTGAAAATTCTTTTAGTTTTTAGTTGTGGAAGTGATCAGAACTACAGAATAAAGGTTTTTTTTTTTTTTTTTACATTTTGGTTTTAAGGTTTTGAATAATTTTTGGTAATTCTTACTGCTTAATAGGTGACCCACTGCTAGGAAGCAAACCACGTTTTGCCACACAGTAGAGTACAGTAGAGTAGTAGGGTGGCTGAGCCTGGTATTCATTAACCAGTTACCTGTAAACCACTGCTGGCCCCACTGTGTTTAGCTAAGATGGCTATTTTATTTTATGGACATGTTTATTAACTATTTGGAAAATGAAGTTTACCAGGAATTTAACATGTCTCATGTACTTCTGCACATGATTTAGAATAGAAAAGATAACAGTATAATTACTAGGTATATGTTTAGAACAGGATAAAGATACAGCACTTAATATTAGCTAATGTATTACTTAATGCAGAAGGATTCTGAGTTGCAATTAATAGTTTTAGGTTTGTAATACTTTGCATGTCATTTCTCCATGGGAGCAGGCCATAATGCCAATTTGTATTTAAGTTTTATTTACAGTACTCTGGTGGTTATAGCTCCATTTGGTATATTCTTCACACAGTGAGCAAGTCACAGCATTGTTGATCCTAGAGAGAAGCTAAGAAGGTAGACTGGAAAGAAACTGGGTAGCTTTTACTCATTTTTTTTGAGACAGCCTGAACAATGGCGGGGGGTGCTGCTTAGTAAGGCCTGGTATACTAGGAAGAGTATTGTTTACTCTTGGAAAATCTGGCAACAGTTATTTTTGATGGAAATGGCCAATCAGAATTAATTTATATTATTTTAAAGATCAAGTAAAAAGACTGTTTTTCCTTTAAAAGGGTAAAGAGGAAATGAGAAGACCAAAAAGTATTTAGAATAGCATAAAAGTGATATGCATAAACCCCTTTCCTTCTAATTTAACTATAAGTTTTTAAAGTTAATTATTAAGTTGAATTGCTAAGGGGTGGAATCGTATGCTAAGGCAAAAGCAAATGCAGTTTATAATTACCATCAAAATAGTTGAAGATCAGGGGTGAAATTAGTTATAAAAGAAGTATAGGATAAGTTTAAGTAATAACTACCACCATCACAGTAAGTATTAAATAAACCTGATGTAGCCAGAAATAGAGGCAAATTAATTCAATATCACTATTACAATAGCCAAAATCCAGGCCACATTTACTCTGTTGTAATAGCTTTAGTTATAAATTTATATATATACATACAAAGGTATTTATAAAATGATTTTAATTCTTACTTACAGTTTTTATTTATTCATTTTAAAAAAAATATTACATTCAAAAAATATGAGGTCCCCATTCACCCCCACCGCCCCCAACCCACCACTCCCCCCACAGTAACACTCTCCCCCATCATCATGACACATCCATTGCATCTGGTGAGTACATCTCTGGGCATTGCTGCACCCCATGGCCTGTGGTCCACACCATAGCCCACACTCTCCCACGTTCCATCCAGTGGGCCATGGGAGGACATACAATGTCCAGCAATTGTCCCTGTAGCACCACTCAGGACAACTCCAAGTCCCGAAAATGCCTCCACATCTCATCTCTTCCTCCCATTCCCTGCACCCAGCAGCCACCATGACCACTTTTTCCACACCAATGCCACATTTTCTCGATTATTAACCACAATAGTTCATGAATAGAATATCATTAAGTCCACTCTAATCCTTACTGTATTCCTCCTTCCTGTGGACCTTGGCTTGGTTGTGTCCATTCCACATCTATGTCAAGAGGGGGCTTAGATTCCACATGGATACTGGATGCAATCCTCCTGCTTTCAGTTGTAGGCAGTCTAGGATCCATGGTGTGGTGGTTGACATTCTTCAACTCCATATTAACCGAGTGGGGTAAGTCCAATAAACCAGAGTGTAGGAGCTGAAATCTCTTGAGGCTCAGGGCCTGGCTATCTTATTGTCAGTCCAGAGATTCAGATCCCCTAGATATATCTTAAACCCCAGCACCAAATACAATTCCAGTAAAGTAGCATGAAAGGCTTGTGAAAAGAGATCACATCTGAGTCCAGCTCCATCACGCAGAAACACCAGCTCCAAAGAAGGGCCAACCGACATGGCAGTGAACTCCATCCGCCATGACCATAGAACCTGTGGGTCTCTTTAGCCCTCAAAAGAACGAATACCTGGGGTTGTATCTACTTTATCTGTCTCTGAGACTCTGCTCAGGTGTGCATAAGGGCAATCCTTCTGACAACCTTCAGACTCTTTTTTAGAGACTCATAGCCATATAAACTCATTTGTCCTTTCCATTTCCCCCTTACTTTAGGTCAAACAGCATTTTAACCTCCTGTTATTATATGTAGACAGGGATATTCTGCTGGTCCACGTTGAAACTTTAACTCAAGGTCATTTTCTAGTTACATCATCAGCTGGTACTTGGTAGTGATCCCTCGGTGCCAGGGAGGCTCACAGCGTGTCATGTCCCACGCTGGGGGGAAGGCAATGCATTTACATGCTGAGTTTGGCTTTGAGACTGGCCACATTTGAGTAACATGGAGGCTGTCAGGAGGGAACTCTTAGGCACAGTGCTGCTCTAGGCCTTGTTCTTATTTCAGGTGTATAGACTCACAAGCATAGTATCAGGGGGTCACTGTTGGACCCTCATTCTTTCCTGGTCCTTGCCATTGCACTTGGGGGACTGCTGCTGCTCCCCTATGGACCACAACAGAACCCCTCCCAGCCAGGAACCCAGTACCCCCCCCCAGCTGTTGTTTTTAATTGTTTCCACTATGAGTATATCCAAACATTTCCATGCACCCTGGACACATGCCCTGTATAACTCCCTGTCAACCATATGTCCCCTATCAATAACATCCCATACCAGTATTCCTCCACTGCCATTGTTGAACCACTCTGTGATCCAAATCTTCCTGAAAAGTGAAGCCCAATATAATGTCAGATTCCCTTACTAGTAAAATGGAATATAGCGATGAGTTTAAAGGTTAGATATAGAATACATATTGATTTGGAAAAATTCTACATCTTATCATTTTCTTTTCTTTTTTCCCTAATTATTGAGCTTCTCTTCACAAGAGCCCTAGATCACAGTAATTCATATATATAATATACAGTACTCCCACATATCCATTATAAAACCTTTTCCCTTACACAGTGATAATCTTTTAAATTATTCATATCATATTTATTGAAATTGATGTACAGATATTGAGACAATAGCTTTCAAACAAGGTAACATTTGTGTTTACATTGTGGTTTATACTTTAGGCTATAGAGTTTTCTAAATTTTTTAGTTATCCTATGTTTTACATTATGGTTTACATTATTAGTCTGTCGTCCCCTATATGTTTTTGGTGTAATATTACATGTTTTATATCCATCCTTGTGTACTCTTGTGAAACACTTCTTTTGCCCTCACATTTACTTTGGTTCCATCTATTCAATATCTATTTCCCCCTCCCCTTGGGGCCCACAGTGACAGTCAATCTTCATTTCTTGAGGAGCCATGCTCAGAGATACTTGCAACAGAGTTGAGGGCTTGACTTGCTCAACTGCCCTAATGCCCTGAGAGCCACCATTTCTCTTGAGAGATACAGTTCCCTCTATTTGATGGCATTAGTCCTCCCCAGGTTGTGGGTCTACCTTCACTCTCATTATATGGGTCTCTATCCAATGGTATAACCCACTCTGGCAAAATGAGCATTCAGATATTCCCTAGGAGTCTGTCCTGCATCAGATTATCCCCTTTGAGTATCTTAAACAGGTAACTTTCCTAATTATATTTTGAAAAGGTTTTCTCAGCATTATAATCTCAACCAACTCCTGATGATCTCCTATGTTCGTGTGTTGCCCCACCCTCCCCCCAATTTCTTGGGCAATATTACCCATCCACTCATCCCTAGCCCCCCTCAAACCCCCAAAGCCCCACCCAAAGGTAACCCTATGCCCCCATTTTATCCCTTCCTTGTACACATACTTACCTCCAGCTTGTCATAGATTTCACCCATGTAGATGTCAGCTTACATCCTTCCTCTACCCCCTGATTTCCTGTAAGCCTATCTTCCAGTCTCTAGCTCTCTGAGGCAGCTTGCTCATTTCATATCATTGAGGTCATGTAGTATTTGTCCTTCAATGCCTGGGTTGCTTCACTCAACATAAGGTTCTCAAGATTCATCCATGTTGTCATGTGTGTTTGTAGTGTATTTGTTCTTAAAGCTGAGTAGTATTCCATTGTATGTATATACCACATTTTATTGATCCACTCATCTGTTGATGGGCATTTGGGTCGATTCCAACTTTTGGCGATAGTGAACAATGCTGCTATGAACATTGGTGTGCATATATCGGTTTGTGTCCCTGCCTTCAGTTCTGCTGGGTATATACCCAGCAGTGGAATTGCTGGGTCATATGGCATACAGTTTTTAGTATGTTTTACTTTAAGGTGAATTGGATACCATTATTAATTAAGTTACAAGAACCTTATTAGTAACAACTCTGCGAAGCTTTCCTGTCTTTTTTCCTAGTACCTGAACAAATTTCATCTGTGGGTTATGCATTCAATTCACCAGCAAGACAGTACTGGCATTTTAAAGATTCATTTTAAGTTCCTTTTACTGTGATTTCTTAAGTGCAAGCAAACTGACAAAATCCAAACACAGATTTTAAAGTTGAATACAAAGGTAAGCACAGATTAAAACAGAAGTATTCCATGTCCTTAGCATTTTAAGGAACTCCTTGACCCTAACTGATGGCATATGAGGTCTTATTTCAATTACTATTTACACCTTTTATAGGCACAATTAAGTTTAAACTGAGAAGCTTGAGGTTCATTTTTCCCATTTTCAATTTTTTTTTTTAAGGACACATGACATGAGGTCTCTGGGTTTCAGATTTATCTGTTTTTGTTTTGTTTTGTTTTGGTTTTTTTTTGCATTTTTTATGACCCTTACTGCTAACTCTTCCTAGCCAGACCATTAAAAGGGCTATCAAGTGATTAGAGGTTTATCGTTTTCAAGCAATAGCCTCCTTCCTTTTGACAAAGATATTTTACCAGTTTACAGCTTTAAAACATTTCAAAGCATTTCTACGTATACTTACAAAGAGAGAGATTCAGAAAAACAGAACCTGGGTAGAAGTCAATTATGCAAATTTATTTTGGCCTTTGATGCTTTAGGGAGGGAATTTTATTGCATTTATTCTGGTATTGCTTGGCACCCCCCTTTACCTCCCCCCTTCTAGGCAGTCAGGTGCATAGTGATTAGATAGGAATGTGACTTACAAATAGAAGGCATGGACTCACTGGAACAGGGCAAGTTACTCCCCCTTTCCCAGGCTTTCTGCTTTTGCTATGCATCCTCCTAAAGGGAAGAGGGGAGAGAAGGTGATAGTAGCAAGTTCCAGGCTGCTAAAATGGCTTCAAAGAACTTTTCAAATTCAGCACCTTTCCAGGCTATGATTTAAGTTACTGATTTTATCACCTACTCTGACTGGGGGCAGTTTCAATAAACTTAGGTGTATTGCATGAACATGGACAATCCCCTGAGCACCAGGAAATGGGATGGACCCAGGGATGAGACAGCAGAGCATGTGCAAACATTCAGACTCTGTGGTTTTACCTTATAAACTATAATCATCTCACTCCTTTACCAATGGCAAGGGAAGGTTCCAGCTTAACCAAATTCACCACTTTATATAATTACACAATTTAACACCAGCATTTGAGCAAACACAGACAGAAGCACAAAACTTATTAATCTGACTCACAATTTCTACATTTTCCAGACATGGCTGCCCCCGCAGCCATTACAAACCTTAGAAAGAGACAACTTTCAATACTAAAATTTAACAGGATTTTCTATTTATCCTGGCTGTTTACAAAGTGAATTCATCTGCAATTCAGCACCAAAACAAAAGACTCCAGCTAAATTTTTCTCACTGTTCAACCTCACATTCAGATCAAATCAAGCCACACTGCAAAGCCAATCCATTTTCCTGTAACCAAGTTTCTCAAAATCCAGACAAATTTCCAAGATGTTAGGACTCAAACCTATAAACATCCTTTCCTATTATAATCAAACCTTCACTACCTCAGTGGAGACAAAACCAGAATCAGATAAACAATGCAGTTTGCCAAAACCAAACAGCAGGGTTTTTTACCTTTTTTTTTTCTTTCAGACCTGGAGGAGATGGCTTCCCCCTAAATTTCTGGAGGTAATGGGGTCTCCTGGGAGGTGATTGGGCTCCTCTTCCTAACAAGTAAAGCTAGGGTTTTCCTGGCACTATGCTCCCCGGGGGAGTCTTACCTTTTTCCATGTTTGGAGTCTTTTTTGTTCCCAGAATTTTTTTAGACCTTCCATTGCCCTCAATTTTCATCAGAAGGATTCCGGCAGAGTCCACATCTTTTCCGGACTAAATGTAGTCCAGGGGAGCCCAGATTTGGGGTTCATCTGGGCCCTCCCATCTTCTTCAGGGATCCAGAAGGGGTAGCAAAATGCTATCTTCTCTGGCCTTCATTTGCAAAACCCAGGAGAGCCCCCAGATGCTGTAGAAGCCAAGAGAGGTTCAATAATTGTGTATGGGAAGGCCAGGACTCAGTAATAATTTTGGGAAGGAAAAAGGAATTTATTTACGACCAGCCAGGCTCAGAGCTTCTCATTCAATATCTGAGCCCCAAACAAGATTTTTTAGTTCCTTTTATACAGAAGAAGAGTTAAATGTTCTTTTGTTTCAGTGATCAATAAGTTTGAATTAACATGTTTTTCCTACATTCTAGGTAAGCTTTTAACATATTTGATTTACATTTTCCCTGAATATTTAAAGTTTATAGAGTTTGCATTGCTAAATTGTTTTTCTGGGACTGGAGTTGTTGCCATGGTTACCAAGGGCAGGGCTGCAGCTCTCACTGTCCCACATGCACAGCTCAGGACTCATATAGCTTAGATTATTTACAAAGAGACAAACAGCTCCCCCCCCCTTAACCTATATCAAGATTAATCCTAATCCATGTTTTTGCATGTAACTTTCATTCATTCTTTTTCCTGGCTATGTATGATATGTCATGATTTATATCTCTTCTGTAGATGGACATTTGAGTTGTTTCCAACTTAGGCTGTTATAAGTAATACTGCTGTAAACATTCTTTATATGCTTACTGCTATGCACATATTTTCTGGGATATGTTATACCTAGGGGTGGGATTGATGAGTCATGGGATAGGGTAATCTTTGGTTTTTCTAGATAATAACAATCTGTTTTCCAAAGTAGTTGTATCTATCTATGTTCTTGACAGCAGTGCTTGAGACTTTCCCTTTCTGAACATCTTCAACTTCATATTGATTTTGGGTGTGTTGTGATATTTGAATCTTATAGTTACTTGATATAATATATGATTATTAACCATTTAGATTTTTTTTTCACAAAGTGTCTGTTGAAATCTTTTTCCTGAATCTGCTACCTACTAGCCAAGCAACTTTAATCAAGCTATGTCTCAAATTCCTCATCTATATAATTCGGTTAATAAACCCTAACTTTGACATCTTAACACAGTAGTGTCAACAACTTTACATTGTTACTACCTCCAAGGCTTGGAACTACATTTACCAGAATCACCTTTACTATATATGGTTCCAGTTTACTGTGAGACGAAACAGAAACTCACATGATATTTGAAGGTAGAAGTGAAGCAGAGATATCATGGAAGGTTGAGGGAGACAAACCCAGTGATGACAGATGGAGAGGTATCTGGTGAGTCCCAGGTTGTCCTTTCTCTCTTCTAGCCTTGCATTCAACTCATTTCCCTCAATGTTAGCCCTGCTCATCAATAGTGGTCTAGCGCCTCACCAGGAATTTGTTCCAGTTTCCACAGAGATAGCAACTTCCTTACAACAGAAATTTCTACAGAAGAGGGAACTTCCATAGTGTCTGTGTGGCTGTTGAATTTCCTTCAAGCTTCCTCCTCTTCACCTGAGTCAGCACTTCAGGTTGACATGGTTAGTGATTATTTTCTCTGGTTTTCCTATTTTCCCCTTCCAGACCATCTCTTGTCTAGCTACTACCACATTTGTGTAAGCTTTATTTACTATATAAAACCATTTATTTCTGCAATATAAGTAGTGGTCATGATATCTTGACTTAACTCTGGTTAATACAACCGTTTTGACAGTGAAATAAAATAAACAAGCAAAAGTTCTTTGAAAGCTCTAAGTTGTTATTCTAATGTAACTATTTGGTTGTGCTAAAAATGTATTGTATTGCTGTGCTTTCTTAAACAGAAGAACAGGTTCAGTAACATTTAAAATGGTAAAGAAAGCAAGCCAGTATCTGCTGTTATGGGCAGTATATTTCAGGAAAGTATTTTATTCTGTCATTTTTCTGTCTACGGCATTTATTTGCTCTATCACTGATGTCAAGATACTCCATCTACCTTACTTATCAACTGCATAGCTTGGTAAGAAAGAGGCTGTAAAATAGACTTTAGAGATTTATAGAATCTCTGAAACACATGTTAGGCATCCTTAATTAATATTTAAATTGTAGAATATAGTCAAATACCCAGAGACACAAAATGAGAACATCTGAAGAGATACAGGAACAAAGTAAAGAATTAATATTAAAACTATGTGACAATCCCTTATTAAAAATCACCCATTTCTGGCTGCCTCTGTGACACATTAAGGTTAAGTTTGGCAGTAGGGTATTTTTGAAGTTTCTCAAAGACCCAGAAACTCAGACATTGTTGATATTATTTATAACAGTTCTCCAGTTTTCCCAAATGCACTAAGCTAAAACTTACAGCTTCATAAAGGTAATATGGTTAATAGAGCAATAACTGGTTATCCAAATTGTGGATTTCAGCAGGTGTTTTCATTAGTTAATGCTCAGAATAACAGCAGCAATATTGGGGAGGAAGAGAGGCAGGGTGTAGAGGTTAAAGGTGTAGATTTGGTCAAACCCATGTTATTGATTTTTATACAGAATCTACACTTAACATCACCACAGCTTTGGAATTAGTAGGAAACATCTCATGTTAGATCAGGTGATCATCTTCAATGGAAGCAAAAGTATAGGTGATGTCTTATTAATTTGATATTCCTTTTCTGTAGAGAACAGAAAACTAATCACTCTCTTATGAGTGGTATGAATATCCAAAATGTGAAGAAAAATTGAGAGGAGATGAAAACTGATGACTATTTGTTCTTTTTAAAAAAATAATTAATTTTAATATATGTTTATTAGAGAAGTTGTAGGTTTACAGAAAAATCATGCAGAAAATACAGAGTTCTATATACTATCATATTGTTTACACCCTGCATTATTATGGTACATTTATTAGGGTTGATAAAATAATATTATTATATTTGTATTATTAACTATAGTCTGTGGTTTAAATTAGGGTTCATTGTTTGTGTTGTATAGTCCTGTGGATTTTTTTCAAATTTTTAATCTAATTACATATGTTGAACCTAAAATTTTCCCTTTTAACAACTTTCAAATGTATATTTCAGTGCTGTTAATTGTGTTCACAATGTTAAATTGTATCCATTGGTTCTGATGATTCAAAGAAAGTGGGAAAAAAGTTTACAGAAAAAGTAGAAAGTAAAGAAATAAAGAAGACAAAGGAAACAATGATAAAACTACTCAAATCTGTGGGCTTAGAAAGCATTACTGCAGTTAATATTTCAATACTAAAATTATTTTCAGAAGTACTCTAAGCAATGTCTACCTCACACCTGTTTTTCTCTTTTACTTATTTTATCTCTTCATTTAATCAACAAATATTTATTGGACATCTACTCTACAAAGGTCATGCTGCTCCTCCATTTCCCAGCTATCTCAACTGTCCTCTTAAGAGAACACCTGGCGTTTCTAAGATTAATAAGTAAGAAGAGACTGCAGAGTGCAGGCTACTCTTGTTGATCTTTTTTCATCAGTTCCATTGAAAGTGTTCCCAATAGTATCATCTTTGACAAAGAATGATAAATTTATATGAATATTTTCCAACATTTATGAGTTCTTTGCTCAAAGGTGTGCTAAAAATGTCAAGTTGTTACAGAAACCTTAGATAAATGGTAAGCATGATGCTTGACTTTGAAGGCTTGTTTGTAATAAAAGTGATAAGCCCAACACTGCAAGTTATCACTAACTTGAGACAAGTCAGAAGGTATAATAGGCTCCTCGGGGGAATGATGCAACCTGAGAAGACTGCAAATTCTTTTTTTAAAAAAATCGTATGAGTGAGTTGTACTTTTGGTAGAAAGAATGATATACAATCACTAGAAGATGGATGAGTAATGATGACTAAGAAAGCTACTACTGTTGGTGATCAGACAGTAAATATATGCACAATGTATAGTTTGCTAGCTTATTGCACTGGTGGCATCAAAAGTTCTAGCCATAACTTCCTCAAGTAACTTAATTCTTAAACTGAATTTATTGACTGTGAGGTATGCCCTGATAGGACTGACAAAATAGAATGTGGAAAATGCTGATGTTGAAAACATTTCCTCTGAACTCCATAAGTGGCAGTAATCAGTCTCCCTAAGTGACTTTATAAGAAATCAATCAGAACATTTAGGAGCGAATTAACTGTTATGCTTTTTTTTTTTTTTTTGGTTAGCTTTTTCTGTGAGTGGCATAAGAATGCTCTTTTTATTTATAAAAATCTGTGTCAATTATTATGGCTTATTAGAAGGATCAAGAACTAAGGAAATACAAATAATATTTCCCAGGCATCAGAAATCTAAATGATGCGACTTGTCTTTATAAATAATTTTACCATATATCAGAAAGCCTCTGATTTCTACTTAACTTAATATATATTTGGACAACTCAGTAATATATTAAACTTATTCCTTTTTAGCATTTTGATGAGCCAAAAATCTACCTAGTACGAAATATTAGACACACATGTATTCTCAGAACTAAAATCACGAAGATATAGACCAAGATTTCATTACAGTGAAGGAAACAAAAGCATTTTTTCATATTTTTGATTTCTGAGTCCAATGTATTTCCTCCAAGTCTAATGATGCTGAAACATTTCGGTATAACAAACCAGATGATATTAAATCTGTTTTCTAAAAGAAGATAGAAGACATTGCTCTGGAATGTGGATGAAAAATTGTGAGCTCTTTTCCAAAAAATGTCAAGGGATGGTCAATTAATTTTACTTTAAAAAATTAATTTCTCAGAACGAAAGCTCTTCAAAATGGCTCAAGCTGAGACCCAATGAAACTTGAACTCTATAAATGACAAATTATGAATCACAGCAAGGGTTATACTATATTTGGAACCTACAGAGAAGTACCTTTTAAATATTGGCTGGACTAATTTCCCAGAGGGAACACTAACCTGGTCCGACAATGCAACATTAGAGACATGGACATTGGACAGTGATGCAAATGCGGCAAGTTACACAAAGCTTTTTTTTTTTCTGCATAGATAATAAAATTTTGAGTAATAGCTACAGGGAGACACCTGGAGATTGGTGGGACCTCTGTTGGCTGTTCAGACAATTCTGGTGTGTCCTGACCCTAGTATAGATCAGGAGCTTAGCAAGAAGCATTTGATTTAGGTGTCTCTCTATTTAGATAATCTATGGTAGATAAGTTTCATCTTGCATGTTAATTTCAATCATTGAGAAGGATTCTGAGGTGTTTCTTGTGGTGAGGATAATATTATATTCAAGTAGATTAGATATGTCTGCACTGGTCCATGAGAAGGGAAAAATGGCACGTGTGCCATACATTTACCATTCTTGAATTAGAGCATAAACTCTTAGAAATTGGAAATGTGATTTTTTCATCTTTGTATTCTCTTTACCTGGCTCAGTGCCATGAATAAAGCAGATATATAATAAATACTTGTTGATTGATTGCTTTAGTTATCTAACAACTAGTGTCTGAAAAATGTTGAACACTGAGCAAGAAACTTTATTCCTCTGGCTTTCTTCTTGGAGAACAGTCTTAGACATTACAGGGTAAAATCAGGGTTACAGAATGTGCAGCTAAAGGCTGAATCTTTTCTCAAAACATCTTTGTAGTGGTAAAATAAAGCATTGATGCTGAGGTCAGAAGAGCAAATAAAATAAAATGATGGCCGAATATACAAAGGAAGATGGCTGTGAGTGGCTCATTATTATAAGGCTTCTTCTAAAAGCTGGCTCATTGATTTAATCATCATGCCATGCATTGAGTCGCTGAATATTCCCTGCAGTTTCAAAGAGATTTATCCTCATCCAAAGAGTGGGCAAATGCAATTCGAGCATACAGTTTGTAAGCTAAATTTTGAGTTGCAAAATTCAAAATGATTCATTATTTATGTCCTCATGCTTTTGCCCAGGTCTTTCCTCAAATTTTAAGCCCCATGTATTTTTTTTTAGAATTCATTTTTTCTCATATTCAATCCTAGCTCTTTCCTGTAGAATTACTCACCAGAAATTAGCCTTTTTCTGAGCCCAGTAATGCTTTCTGGTTCCCGGGATATTTTTAGAAGTGGTGTTTTGTGGTCAGCAGTAAGTACTTTCTATGATTAGTTTATTAACAGGTCCTGCCTGCATCAAGGGAATTTGTTGTTGTTGTTGTTGGTGGTGATGGTATTGAGATGGGGAACTGAATACTTTAGGGATTTGCGTTTTTGGCCAAGAAATGACATAAAATTGTGTTTTAGTGGCTTCACAGGAGAATGTGATTTCAGTTTATTTCCTGGAGAGCAGGTGTCCAGGCCAAAGCACATTGCTACAGAATTCATAATGTTGTTTACATTACGCTGACATTTGCTGTATTTTTAATGCTTTTCTGAAATGATTTCTGAGATCAAAAACACTGTGTAAAAATCAGAAGGCTTGAACATCAAAGTGCCTGAGGGAGAGTTAAAATACCACTGCCCCTATGTGTCATGTGCCTGTGTGTGGACATATATATTCCAGATGAACTTTTGTTATTGACAATTAACATTGGCCAGGGGTATTTATCACAGTCAAAATATAAAACTTAGAACTCTTGATGTTTCTCATCAATTTGATTTTTCCAATTTCCTCAAGTTAATGAGGGTGAAGTTTTATTTGACACTAAAATATTTAGTAAATGTCTTAATCTAACAATGAGAAAAGATAATGTGAGTTTAAGACAGAAAAAGAATGTGGTGCTTTAGTGAAAGCAAATGTGTTTCTAAGAAGACTAAACACAGTTCATCTTGTGCCCTGCACATTTCTATGAGTACCCTGTAATAATTAATATTTAATAGCATAAAATATGGAAGAAATTTATTTTGAGCTCCAAACCCTTAAGGAATTTTATGTTACCATGAAATATTTCCTTATGTTACTCATCTCTTGATTTGAATGTAAAACTAATTTCATTCTCTAAACTAAGGTATTTGCTAGCCTTTCTAGCATGGATTGAGCTTATATAATTATTAAGAAAAGCCACAAGTAATGCAACTTGCAATTTTGTGAAGACATGTGCAGTGCATCTATAATGTACTCACATACTACTCTTATCTAATTATCTTTTGGTGGAAAGGGCCTTATCTTGTCCTCAGGAAAGGAAATTGCAGTATAACTTCTGTCTAAGTCATAGTCCTAGATCTAGAGTATTCCTTCTTGGGCTGACACAGTAATTCAAGATCTTTTGGTTTGGAAAATAAGATTGCAAATTAATTTCGTTATTAGCCTTGAGAAAAGGCCATCTTCATAATGAGAGAGCCACCAATCCTAAATAATGTTGATTCTTGCCCTATTCCTTCATTAGTCAGATACCTAATTCTCTAAACCATGCTTAGCCTTTTGAGCATGTGTACTTAGAAGGATGTTTAATAGCAGTTGAATAATTTTGAGAAGAAAGTAAATTGTTTATACAAGATTTTTTTCAACTTGGAAAGCATCATTTACATTTAAAAATTGGAATAGTATCATCATTGTTTTATAAACATTCACCCATTCATTTTTTAAATAGTTCTTCATTGCTTACTTCTTGTTAGTTTTTATGAGGGATACAAAAAAGAGTAAGTTATATTACCTGAGTAATATAAATATATGTATGCATGTATAAACAAATACTCAAGGAAATAAAGATATATGTATGTATATACACATATTCATATATACCAACAGGTCAAAAGTAATGAGGTACAATATGTTATGGTAATAAGAAGGATGAATTGATCATTTATAGCACTGACATAATTTATTCATATAGTAACATGTATTAAAATTTTTCTTGCCCTGTTTCTGAAGATAACCAGATCCTTCAGGGACTCTTTACTTTGGTGAAGTCTTGTGAATAGGGCTAGCCATAGGATACTTTCCTACATGGATTATTTTGCCCTAAAGCATGAATTCACTGAAGAGATGATGCTAAGTATTTTTGTGGTCAGTGAGAAAAGGGAGAGTAATTTCCTCAAATATAAAATAAGCAGTTGGAGGTTGGGGCAGAAAAGAATTTGGAGACCTGGGCCATAATTACTAATAGTATTCCAGCAATAGTAACCTTCAGAAAGGATATCTGTATGGTGCAATTAAGGAGACTGGATCCTGGAACTGGGTTCTAATCTTCATAAAAACTCCTGGAACCACTGATCCAAGGGCACCGTATTGGCTGTGCGATGTGCACCTCCATGTAACCTGGGTGAACTAATGACATAAATGTAGGGGTCTCCCTGACCCCAGAGCCTTGAAACAACCTGGACTGTGGAGTTCCAGTAATATTTTGGAGGAAAAGATGTTCAGGGTCTAATTTAATTCAGTTGAAAGGAAAGGAAATAATTTATTATTTCTTGTTCATGTGATCTTGCAGACTGAATATTATATCTGCTATACATGGAGATTTTTCTAGGCTTTGCTTCCAATCCCTGGGAAGGTAAACTCTGTTGCATGGATTGATTATAGTTCCTTAAAATGGGGACCAACACATTTTGAGAGAATGGCTGAAAACTTGACTAATACACAGAGATGAATGTGGGCTCTCAGGAGTCACTGATGATTTGTGATGAGAGGGACTTTGAAAACCTCTGGAAATTTATAGGTTTTTGGTGAGGGGAAGGAAAAGAGGGAATATGCACTTTGCAATAGTTTCCTGATAGAGTTTGTGTCTCTTCTATTCCCCCAAAAATAAATAAAAAGGGAGGAACATAAAAGATGATTTCTGAAATCCTTAAGTCAACTCTGATCTTTTTAAGGAGGGAGAGGGTGCTTGTTGCAGAATCCTGTGGTAGAATAACACACACACAGCACCGAGCTTAGACATTGCACCTGAATCCTCAACAAATTCAGTGGAACAGGTGTGAGGGGGAGGGAAAGGCTGTTTGATAGAAGAAGGCAAATTCCAGAAGCAGAATTTCAGAAATTTCAGAAACAGGCTTTCTGAATATGAAGCTTTCACTTAGGAGAAGAAAGAATTGAAGCACCCCTCAGAGGTATTGCAGTAATGGCAGGTGGTACTGAAACACAGAAGGGGCAACCCTGGAGGGAAATCTGATTCCATGGCCCAGATATTGAAACCCTGAAAGCAAATAGTGCTTCAGAGATTGTGTTTGAATATCTGTGTATTTTGGAACAGGCTTTGGGTCTGTTTGAGAACGTACCAGGCAAATGTTCTAAATGCCCATCAGATTAAGATTGTAGACATAGATAGAGTTCTAGCCCCAGAATCTTTAGACTCAAATGCATGGTCTAGGCTGTTTAAAGTAGTTTAGACAGGTACAAAATTAAAGGGCACATTCCTTTATAAACTTAGCATTACTGGACATTAACGTCTCTCTTAATTTCTTCCTTTGTAAAAGCTGCTAATGGACAGCATGAGATATTTTCTCATCATGATGGTTTGGAAGAGCCAGACACAAATATAGCGACTCCCCTGACACCAACCCATGCCCAACCAGCTGAGACTGATAACACTAACAAAATCTTAAATGCCCCAAGAGCCATTTTATAAGGTACTTGGGAAATCAGGTCAGAATCCTATTCGGCTTCTCCCAGAGAGCCAGATGTCCAAGAAAAGGAACAATGGAACATCGTCAAACTTACATGCCATTTAATCAGCTACAAATATGGTACCGTGAGGTATTTGTTGAGTGAATGGGACTTGAAATTGGAGAGAAGACTCAAAGAAAACTTAGATGACTGATTCTCAGTTTTGAAAGAAGAATATCTCCAAGATTTCCTCCAAGAGTTTAGAAAAGTGGAAAAGCCTCTCTTTTTATTTTGTTTTTAGGGAAGATAGACATTTCCTCGTAGAACATGTTCGAAACCTTCTGCTAAAACTTTCAAGACACTTGAAAGTTTTCAGAGCAGAATGTTCTACCCACATTGGTGGGAGGATTGCTCTTGTTGAATACCTTTGGATTGTTCACAGTCCCTGTAATACCCAGGAGATGTTTACAGTCATATGTTGATAAGATAGGAAAGTGGAGGAAGGGCTGAAGGCATTGACTTCTATGGAGTTACATTTATTTCCCTGAAGCGGCAGATTGAGACACAAACAAAGTATTAATAAAAGAAAATATTATATAGAAAGTGTCTGTGAAATAAGTATTTTTCTGAAGTTAGCTCAGTCTAAAACTGACCAATTCAACAAAATAGATCTGACTTATAACAATGCCTATACAACCTACTCTTTGTTCTTTTGATCTTATTTGCAGGTAGCTTTCAGTATGCTAATATCTTTGTTGAAAAGATCCTAACAGTACTTACCATGAAATGAAATAGTAGGACATAATTATTTCAAATACTCCATCTACTGACTTTTTTTGTGTGTGTGGCAAACCATAGAATTTAGTTAGTTCTATAGTAGTAGGTAAAAGCAGGATAAAGGCCTGCTTTTTCTATTTCCGACAAAAAAATAGTGTTATATCTTTTCACATCCTTGATATGAATTACCTCAATTCTCAGAATGCAAAGAAAAAGAGAAAGGCAGATATAGAGAAAGCAAAAGTGAGTTTCGATCAATTGTTCAGTCAAGCATGTTTTGGTTCCCCTTACCAAACACATCTTCTTGGAAACTGTCTCCATTTGCATGCCTTACAAAGTTGCATACATTTTTTTTAAAAAGAAAGACAGAAAATAATAAAACATGAAAAATAATGCTAGCTATTACTTACTGAGTGCTGATTTTGCATCAGCAGGTGATTTAAACGTCTTTTACGGATTTCTCATTGATTCTCACAATAATTATGTGAAGTAGGTGTCATTATTGACTCTATTTTCCATATGAGGAAACTAAAACTCAGAGAAATGATTAGTCCTTGCTTGGAGCCAAGTGTGGCAGTTTGAAGCTTTCTGCAGATTCCAGAAAAGATCGTGTCTTTAGAGCTAATCCATCCCTGTGCTTGTAAACCTATTGAGGGTGGGAACTCTTGATTAAATTACTTCTGTTAAGGCCCTTATTGTCATTTTGATTTGCATTTCCCTGATAGCTAGTGATATTGAACATTTTCTCTTGTGTTTTTGGTTGTTTGTATTTCCTCTTGGGAGAAATGTCCATTTAAGTCTTCTGCCCATTTTTCAATTGGCCTGCTTGCTCTTCTATTATGGATTTGTATGATCTCTTTATGTAGAACGTAAATGAAACCCTTACTGGATATGTGGTTTCCAAATATTTTCTCCCATTGAGGGAGCTGCTTTTTACCATTTTGGCAAAGTCCTTTGAATCACCTTTAAGTTTGATGCAGAGTAGATGGAGCTCAGTGGTTGAATGCCTGTTTCCCACATACAGGGTCCTGGGTTCAATCCCTAGTACCTCCCAAAAAGAAACAAAAAGTGTTTTAAGTTTGAAGAGGCACCATTTATCCATGTTTTCTTTCATTGCTTGTGCTTTTGGTATAAGATTTAAGAATCCACCACCTACCACCAGGTCTTGAAGTTGTTTCCCTACATTTTCTTCTAGAAGTGTTATGGTTGTAGATTTTATAGTCAGGTATTTGATCCATTTTGAGTTAATTTTTGTATAAGGTGTGAAATAGGGTCCTCTTTCTTTCTTTTGACTACGGATATCCAGTTCCCTGAACACCATTTGCTGAATAAAGTATTCTACCCCAACTAGGTGGCTTTGACAGCCTTGTCAAAAATCACTTGACCGTAGATAAGAAGGTCTGTTTCTGAACCATCAATTCTGTTCCATTGGTCTATGTGTTTACTTTATGCCAGTATCACATTGTTTTTTATCATTGTAGCTAGGTAACATGATTTAAAGTATGGAAGTGAGAGTCTTCTACCTTAGCTCTTTCTTTTTAAGATATTTCTTTCAGTTTGGGGCCTTTTACCCTTCTAAATAAATTTGATAATTGTGTTTTCCATTTCTTTAAAAAATGCGGTGTAATTTTTATTGAGATTGCATTGAATTTGGGTAGAATTGACATCTTAACAATATTTAGCCTCAAACCATGAGCATGGAATATTCTTCCATTTATTTACATTATTTTACAGTTTCTTTTAGCAATGCATTATAGTTGTCTGAATACAAGCGCTTTACATACTTCGTTAAGTTTATTCCTAAATATTTGATTCTTTTAGTTGCTCTTGTAAATGGAATTTTTCCCCTGATTTTCTCCTCAGATTGCACATTACTTGTGTATAGAAACACTACAGATTTTTGCATATTAATCTTGTATCCTGCCACTCTGCTGAACTCGTTTATTAGCTCTAGCAGCTTTGTTGTAGATTTTTAGAAAACTTCCTAGGTATAAATCGTATCATCTGTGAATAGCAAAAGCTTTATTTCTTCCTTTCCAATATGGATGCATTTTATTGCTTTCTCTTGCCTGATTGCTCTAGCTAGAACCTTTAGCACTGTATTGAGCAACAGTGGTGACAGTGGGCATCCTTGTCTTATGCCTGATCTCAATGGGAAAGCTGCCAGTCTTTCACCATTGAGTGCAATGTTTACTGTGCATTTTTCATATATGGTCTTTATCAGGTTGAGAAAGTTTCCTTCAATTCCTTTCTTTTGTAGTATTTTTTTTTATCAAGAAAGGATGCTGTATTTTGTCGAAGGCCTTTTCTGCACCAATAGTCTCATGTGGTTTTCCTTCTTTGATTTATTAATGCAGTATATTACACTGATTCATTTTCTTTGTGTTGAACCACCCTTGCATGCATGGTATAAAACCCACATGATTATGAGGAATAATTCTTTTACTGTGTTGGATTTGATTAGCAAGTATTTTGTTGAAGATTTTTGCATCCATATTCATTAGGGAAATGGGTCAGTAATTTTCTTTTTTCATAATATCTTTCTCTGGCTTTGGTATTAGGGTGATATTGGCTTCATAGAATGATTTTTGTTGTGTTAATTCTTGTTCAGATTTTTGAGAGTTTAAGTAGGATTGGTATTAAATTTTTGACTGCTTGGTAAAACTCACCTGTGAAACCATGTGGTCCTGGGTTTTTCATTTTGGAGAGTTGTTTGATGACTGTTTCAATCTCTTTACTTGTGATTGTTTTTTGGGGGGACCTCTATTTCTTCTAGGGTCAGTGTAGATTATTCATATATTCCTAGGAATTTTTCCATATCATCTCCATTGCCTAGTTTGTTGCATACATATATTCATAGTGTACTCTTATGATCAGTTTCATTTCTGTGGAGTCAATATTAATGTCCTCATTTTCATTTTCTATTATATTTATTTGCATCTTCTCTTTTTTTCTTTGTCAGTCTAGCTAAGGGTTTGCCAATTTTGTTAACCTTAAGAACCCACTTTTGGTTTTCTTAATTTTCTCTACTTTTTTTTTGTTCTCAATTTTATTTATTTCTACTCTGATCTTTGTTAGTTCATTCCTTCTGCTTATTTTGGGAATAGTTTGCTGTTCTTTTGCTAGTTCTTCCAGCTGTATAGTTAGGTTATTGATTTTTCTTCTTTTTTTAATGTAAACATCAAGGCTATAAATTTCCCTCTCAGGACTGCCTTCACTGCATCCCATAAGTTTTAATATGGTGTGTTCTTATTTTCATTCATCTCAAAATATTTATTGATTTCCCTAAAAATTTCTTCTTTGATCCAGTGTTTAAGAGTATGCTATTTAATTTCCATATATTTGTGAATTCTTCCATTTTCTGCCTGGTGATTATTTCCAGCTTTATTCTATTATGATCAGAGAAAATGCTTTGTATAATTTCAATCTTGTTGAATTAATTGAAACATGCTTTCTGACCCAACATATGATTTATCCTGGAGAAAGAGCCATGAACACTTGAGAAGAATATATGTCCTGCTGTTTTGGGGTGCCATATTCTGTGTACATCTAGATTTAGTCCATTTATTATATTACTCAAGCTCTCTGTTTCTTTATTGATTCTCTGCCCATATGTTCCATCCTATGCTGAGAGTGGTATATCAAAGTCTCCAACTATTATTGTAGAGACATCTATTTCTCCCTTCAGTTTTGCCAGTGTTTGCCTCATGTAATATGGGGCACCCTGGTTAGGTGGCTATACATTTATGATTGTTATTTCTCCTTGGCTAATTGCCACTTTATTAATATAGAATGTCCTACTTGGCTCTAATAAAAGTTTTGCTTTTAAAGTCTATTTTTTCTGATATAATTATAGTTACTCCTGATTTTTATTGTTGTTGTTATTGCATGGCTGGAATATCTTGTTCCAGCTTTTCACTTTCAATTTATTTGTATCCTTGGGTCTACAGTGAGTCTCTTATAGACTGTATATAGATGGTTCATATTTTCTTATCCATTCTGACAGTCTGTGTGTTTTGATTGGGGAGTTTAATCCATTAACTTCAATGTTATTACTGTAAAGGCAATTATTACCTCACCCATTTTGACCTTTGGTTTTTATGTCATATTTTATTTTCATGACTCTTTTTACAATTTTAGTTACTTTTACTGATATAATATTCATTTCTAGACTCTCCTCCAACCTCTCTCTCCTGTCTTTTCTTTTCTTTTCAGGCTGTAGCACTCACTTTAGTATTTCCTGCAAAACTGGTCTCTTGGTTACAAACTCTCCCAGTTTCTGTTTATCTCTGAATACTCTAAACTCATCCTCAGTTTTCAAAGGCAATCTTGCTGTATATAAGATTCTTGGCTGGCAGCTTTTCTCTTGCAGTATCTTAAATATATACTACTGCCTTCTTGCCTCCATAGTTTCTGATGAGAAATCAGCACTTAATCTTATTGGGTATCACTTATATGTGAAGCACCACTTTTCTCTTACTGCTCTCAGAATTTTCACTTTGTTATAGGCATTTGACATTCTGATTAGTAAGTATCTCAGAATATGTCTATTTGAATTTATTCAGATGGGAATATGTTGTGCTTCTTGGACACAGATATCTATGTCCTTCAACATGGTTGGGAAATTTTTAACCATTATTTCTTCAGACATTCCTTCTGCCCCTTTACCCTTCCCTTCTCCTTCTGGGACAACAATGACACATAAATTTGCACATCTATTGCTCTTGTTTAGTTCCCCGAGACCCTGTTCAACTCTTTCCATTCTTTTCTTTATCTGTTCTTTTTTTAATGTTCATTTTGAGGGGCAATGTCTTAAAGCTCACTGATCCTTTATCCTGCCTTCTCAATTCTGCTGTTATATTTCTCCAGTTTATTTTTAATTCCATTTATTGTACCTTTCATTCCCAGTAGATCTGCTTTTTTTTCTATGTATGCTTTCAAATCCTTCTTTGTGTTCACCCAGTGTCTTCTTAATATCCTTATTCTCTTTAGCCATCTCATTGAATTTATTAAGGCTATTTGTTGAACATCTGTGATAAGTTATCTCAGCTCTTTTATATCATCTGGAGACTTGTCATATCCCTTTGACTGGGCCATATCTTCTTGTTTCTTGGTATGCATTGAAATTTTTTATCGGTGTCTTGGCATCTGGTTTACTAGATATATTTATTCTGGGTGCAGTTTCTCTCTTTAGTTTAGGGCTTTTTGCCCTTTTCCCCTTGCTGGTTGTGTAGTAGGAGCTGAGAATGTAGTTGGTATTGTGCTGTGGAGTCTGAAGCAGCCTGCATTGCCCCAGGAACTGATGAAATTTCTTCCACTTTTCTCTTCTGCCAGGGGTAGGGACAAAGCCACAGTCATGTGTAATAATCCAAGTCAAACAGACCAAGACCATCTGTAGTTGCTAGGAGAGACTGATGAAGTTTCACACCCCTTCCTGCTCTGCCTGGGGTAGGGATGGAGATGCAGGTATGAGCAACAATCTATGCCATGTGGGTCCAAAATGACCTCAGTTGCCCAGGTAGATTGGTGTAACACTGGCCTCCCTCCTCCCCTGCCAGAGGTAGGGATGGACACTCCAGACTGCCCAACAATCTAATCTGTGTGGGCTGAATGCACTTGCAGTTGCCCAGAAAGGCTGAGATAGTACCGTTATTTCTGTCCATTAGGGTGCCCAACAGTTCAGTCTGTGTTGGCTGAAAATGCCTCCCATTGCCCAGAGAGGCTGAGGAAACATGAACCCCCTACTATCCTATTGAGGGATAGGGTTGGAATTGAAGGCAGACAACCAACTAGTCCATGCAGGCCTAAAGCATGTGCAGTTGCCCAGAGAGACAAGGAAACACATATCCCCTCCTATTCTATTTGCTGGGGGATGGAGCCCCAATATCTGACTATCCAGTCCATGCAGGGTGAAGTGCAAATTCCCCCAGCTTCCTCTCTTCCAGAGTAGGGTTAGAGCTTTGGCTAGAGCTGCAATTAGTCTGGGTTATCTAAAGGAGGTGTAAGTAGTAATATATGAAGTTGGGTTGGGACAACTTCACTAAAGAAGATATATAAATTATTAATTTGTATATCTCTTATATCCTGTTGGTAGCTATGTAGAATTGCAAACTGCTTTGTCAAACTGTTTGTTAGTTTCTTTTTTTTTAAAGATTTATTTTATTTATTTCTCTCCCCTCCCCCCCACCCAGTTGTCTGTTCTCTGTGTCTATTTGCTGCAGCTTCTTCTTTGTCCTCTTCTGTTCTTGCCAGTGGCACAGGAATCTGTGTTTTTTTTTGTTGTTGTTGCATCATCTTGTTGTGTCAGCTCTCCGTGTATGCAGTGCCATTCCTGGGCAGGCTGCACTTTCTTTCATGCTGGGCGGCTCTCCCTGTGGGGCATACTCCTTGCACATGGGGCTCCCCTATGCTGGGGATACCCCTGCATGGCACGGCACTCCTTGTGCGCATCAGCACTTCACATGGACCAGCTCCACATGGATCAAGGAAGCCCGGGGTTTGAACCACGGACCTCCCATATGGTAGAATGATGCCCTAACCACTGGGCCAAGCCCACTTCCCTTCTTGTTAGTTTCTTAAAAAGTTAAACTTACACTTACTATTTGACCCAAATATTCTGATCCTAGGTAGATATACCAAAGAGAAATGAAAATGTATGTCCACCAAAAAACAACAACTTACTTAATTGATAATAGTTTGAAACTGGAAACAATCAAATGATTATCAAAAGATATGATATTGTGATACATGCTACAACATGGATGAACCTTAAAGACATCATGTTGAGTGAAATAAGCCAGAAACAAAAATACAAACATTGTATGATTTCACTTATATGAAATATCTAGATTAGTAAATACATAAAGACAGAAAGTAGATTACTTGTGACCAGGAGTTAGAGGTGGGTAATGGGGGGTTACTGTCTATTGGGTATAAAATATCTGTTTGAGGTGATGAAAATGTTTTGGAATAAATGGTGGTACTGATAGCACAGTATTGTGAGTGTAATTAATATCACTGAATTGTATGCATAGAAATGGTTAAAATGGGAAATTTGGGGTTGTCTATATGTTACCACAATAAAATTTTAAAAGAAAAAAAGAAAAAGGTAAATGGCAAACTAAATGTGGGATACAATAGAATACTAATTAGCAATAAAAAAGAAGGGATAGTGATGCATGCAGTAACATGGGTGCATCTCAAAACCATACTGAGTGTGTAAAATTCCATTAATATAAAAAGCAAATCAGTGGCTGACTGAGAGTGGGTGATGGAGAGAAGGATGAATTACAAAGAAGCATGAACAGTCTTGAGAGTGATAGAAATGTTCTCTATCTTGCTTGTGGTATTGTTTTCACAAAAGTATACAACTCTTAAAAGTTGTAGAATTTTATCCTTTATTGTGTGTTTATTTTATGTATATTATTTATTGAAAAAAATAATTTTCAATAAAGCTCATAAGGAAAAAAGTATGTAACACATACTTAACACATCACTTTTTATGAAGAAATTGGAAACAAGGGGGCAGGAGGAACTAGAGTGATTTTTAAAAGAAAGTTGTGGAGACAGGCCTGATAATTATTAATCTCTGGGAGGTTCAAACACTTAGTTTGGAACATAGAAAGAACTAAACTTCACCAAAGAGTACAGCCAGGTTTAGCAACTGTATGAGAGTTTTGGTACAACAAATTGGGCTGAGACTTCCAGGGCCCTTAATCAAGGAGATTCCTGGGAAGAGCAGTGAAAGGGAAGACTGCATGTTTGTGCAGAAAGTTCTAAGCCCAGCAGGAAATTGCTGGAGGCCAGACAAGGTAGGTTCTACCCTGGGAAAGCTCTATCTTGAGAAAGGTAAGAATGAGGGAGTCGATTAAAGGTGGCAGATAAGCATTTAAAGTAAATTAAAAAAGTCATCTTTAGCTCAGAAGAAAATTTCCTACAGGTTAGGAATGAAAATGTCTCAAGTGTCCAGAAATATTAGTGGGGCAGATTAAGCCTGGAGGCTAATGTTAGAGGGCAGTCAGGATAGAAATTGGGGAACAGGGGAAGGTGAGACCATTAATCCCCCCAACTCAAATCTAGCTTCAACTACAATCTAAGCAGCTTAATCTGAGAACAATAAATAGAAAAAAAGATTTCCATGGTATCTAATCAAATATTTCAGGTACCATTTTTAAAGTGGAAGCAAGTATATGAGCCCAAGAACAATGTCTAAGAGTCCAGTAAATATATTTATAGCCTATTATACATAAGAACAATTATGACAAAGATGAAGAGACACAAGAATATGAGCACACGGGTGGTGGGGTGTGGGTTGGAAGACTGTAAGCAAGCTCAGCGATGGTCCCCAATGATCACTGTTTCCTGGTATTCATACCCATGTGTACTCCCTTTCTTTTAGGATAGGCTGGATTTAGTATCCCACTTCTGAGGAATAGAATATGGCAGAAGAGATGGATGCCACTTCTAAGATTAGGTTATAAAAAGATGTGACTTCTGTCTTGGGCATTTCCTTTCTCTCTTTCTCTCTCTCAGATCACTCTTCTGGAGGCAACTAGCTGCCATGACATGAGAAAGCCCTGTGGAGAGGCCCACATGGCAAAGGTTGAGGCTTGCCAACAACCATGTGAGTAAGCTTGAAAGTATATTCTCCCGCTCTCACCCCTGCAGCCTTGGTCAAAAGCTTGACTATATCCTTATGAGAGAACTTGACCCTGGGGAGGCCATGCCCAGAGTCTGGACCCACAGAAATAATGGGATAAATGTTTGTGGTTTTATGCTGCTAAATTTCGGATTAATTTGTTGTGCAGCGATTGATAATAGCAATGTTGGGGTTTGTATGTAGATCCCTAATAAATAGTACAGGGTCAATGTCCTGAGCATAGAGATGATGGGGAGGGCAATTTATGAGTTGGCGTTGAGTTATAGATGTATTTGTAGAGGTATTGAATATCAGTGAGGAAGAGTATTTTGGAGTCAATCAGACCTGGATTTGAATATTCCTCAGGGTTCCTATCTGTCAAATGCCTTTTTGTGTGGATTAAATGAGATTTAAAGTGTTTAGCAAAATGCTTGTGATCTAAATGCTCAGGATATGGTGGTACTTTAAATAATAGCACAACAAATCCAACCCATTTATCATCTCTCATTTAGGACAGGTTCTAAAATCAATTTTCAAGTGTTGCTCATGCTGCTAAACTGGGTTGGAGCCTTAATTATCTGAAGGAGGTGTAAGTGGTCATATATTGACCTTAATGGCATCTAGACAGGAAGATGAGTGAGGCTGAGACAAAAGACAAACATCAAAAGGCTTTCTCTCTTAAGAGAGGAAGTAGCTAGACCAAACAGTAATTCTGTGTGTTATGGGCTGGAGTGTTCGTCCTTTTGAAATGTTTCAGAAATTCAGATATTGTAGTGGGAGGAGGATATGGTTCTGTGGGCTCTAAATTTTTGTTTAATTTTAATTTTTATATGCAGAAATCTGCCTGTGGTGCTAAACCAGAGGAAAAAATCAAACTCACCCATATTTATCTGCATCGTGACCTTCAATTTTAAGAATTCAAGGGGAGACAAGATATCCCTCAATACTGAGTAGGTGGTAGTGGTTTTATAAAGGTGGTCATGGAGCAGGTGGGTAGGTGACACAAAAGAAAGAGAAGGACCTCTCGGGAGCTTTCCTGTGACCATGAAAATGACACGGGGAGTTATCTGGCAGGTGGATTTTGTGCTTTCCTGACACACAAGGTCCGGCATTCCTGGAGCTGCCTTTGTTTGAGTGTTAACTTTTCAGACCATGGCTGATATGAGAAATTCTCCTTCATGGTTGCAGGATAATTACTTTTTCCCTTTTCAATGGCACTAAGCACTAGATGAATATTCAAATCTTAATCATCCCTGTATATTTTCATATCTTTGATTCCATAAGTCTTATAACCAATTACATGTTTTATGTAAGCTGCTCATTAACTTCTCTGACTGCCCTTTAACTTTCCTTTCTAGTCACAAAATCTAAAGAAAACTCAGCATGTACATAAACCTTGATGTTTTTCAAGTTGAATGAACTTGAAATTCTTGGGCAGAGATAGGCATATGCTTGCTTTCTATTGGTAATGTCATGAAAGATCATGAAAGAACCATGCTTTGTATTTAATTAGTATCATGATGTGAGAGCACAATTTGAGTGAGGAAAATATTTACTGTGAACTGAAGGAAAATAAATAATCTCATCAGCAGACAGCACTTTCAGACTAAGAAGAAAGGGGGAAATCAGATGGGAAATCTTAGACATGGGATCCTTTAAAAAATGGATTGATGTTTCACAAATGGGTATTTAAGAAAAGAAAAATAGTTGACATATGATCTTCCATAAGTTGATTGAGAGATATCCATGAAGATCTGCTAACACTGAAAAAGGTCGCAGCTTAATATGAAGACATTAACTTTATTTTTAAAAATTATTACCAATATTCAAGAAAATATCACCCCTAATCCCATTACTCAATCACAACTTTCATTTTTTGCATAGCACTTTAAATATAATTTTTAATGGTTGCATAATAACTGTTATGTCCAAATGACATGCTATTTTAAATTAATTTTAAAATTCTATTTTTAAACTACACAAATGCAGCAATCCTAGGTTTTGAACAATATTGCAAGATTCACAGTATCATTATTTCAGTATGACAGAGTAAAGTGACTTTTAAAGTACAACAAAAATGTAGCACTTTTAAATTGAAGATATAAACAGATAAAACAGAACATTGGATAAGTGGCTAGACAGAATTAATCCCTATGTGTTCATTCCCCCTTTATTTCCTCTTGTGTGTGCCATGGAAATTGTTTTGTTCATTTTGTTATAAAAGGAATTGACACTGGAGGTGAGTGTCCATGTTCAATTTTTATTTGTTTAGTTATATTTGAAAGACTGAACTTCTTGGTTACATCTTGACTTACTCACTTGGTTCAATTTCCATTGTGTTTCTCCAGAATGAAATCTAAATATATATCTGTCTAGATATATGACTCAAATTTGTACAGAGAGAGCAGTTTTCCATATGTATCTAAAGCTGTTGCTCTGTTGTGTAATTTTAACATAACAAAATCTGCATTATATATATATATATTAAATAAAGGATTTTACTTACTAGCTGATAATGTGCTAAAATTTTTCATCTATTTATTTTAGTTAGGGTGTTGACTTGGAGATAAAAATAAACACCCTCTTTCCCAAAGAAAAGAACTTTTGCAAAAATTAAAATGTGTATATTAAGGAAGTGATGTTATCAACATGGTAACACAAGACATACCATGAAATCAACTAATGAAAGGACAAATCTCACTTACTTCAATCTCTGGAAGACATTAAAGAACAGAGAAGGACTCCAAAAATGCTGAATCAAGGAAAAAGAAAAAGTATCACCAAAATTAGGTAGGAGATTTTTGTCCCCAGAGTGCCAGTCAGGACACCTGCCCATCGCTCCTCAATTAGGAGTCCCACAGAAGCAGCACAGCCCAGATCACTCCTTACACAGATGCAGACTATAGAGCCACTCACAGCAGGGGTTTGAGCCCATGCATTTCTAGTCATAGAGACCCACAGCAGAACACAAGTGACAGAGGAGTCTCACATACAAAAGCCCCCCTCAGGAGGGAATAGAGACTAAGGGAGACTTCAGCAGAGCTGTTAGCAAGAGGTGCACACATTCAATCCAGTGTCTATTTGCCCAACCACCTAAACATAAAACAGTCCTTTCTGAATTAACTTACATTTCTGGTTTGACCCCATCTGGGTCTCTGGGGTGGGATACCTCAACAGGGAAGAAACTAGAGGCAGAAAAGCCTATGAATAAATATATGCAAACAAATTAGACAACCTAGATAAAATGGATAAATTCCTAAAAACACACAACCTACACTGACTATAGAAGAATTGGAAGATATCAAGAGAACATCAAAATCATCTCAACAAAAAAAAAAGCCCAGAACCAGAAGATTTCACAGGTGAATCCTACCCATCATTCCAATGACAATTAATGCCAATCCTGCTCAAATTCTTCCAAAAAACTGAACAGAAAGAAACACTACCTAACTCATTCTATGAGAACATCATCCTAATACCAAATTCAGATGAAGATACTAACAAGAAAAGAAAATTACAGAACAATTTCCTTTATGAATATAGATGCAACAATCTTCAAAAAATGCTAGCAAATCAAAGTCAATGGCACAATAAAAGAATTACACACCATGACCAAGTAGTTTTTATCCTAGGCATGCGAGGGTGGTTCAACATAATAAAATCAATTAATGTAATGCAACACATTAACAAAATGAAAGGAAAAAAAAAACACATGATCTCAGTTGATACAGAAAAGGAGTTTGACAAGATCTAGAACTGCTTCTTGATAAAAACACTTAGAATAGTAGGAATAGAAAGAAACTTCCTCAACATGATTAGGGGCAGATATGAAAAGCCACAGCTAACATCCTACTTAATGGTGAAAGTTTTAAAACTTTCCCTCTAAGATCTGAAAAAGACTGTTCTGCCCCTCTGTAATTCAACATTGTATTGGAAGTTCTAGCCAGAGCAATTAAGCAAGAAAAATAAGTAAAAGACATCCAAATTGGAAAAGGAGTATAAGATTCACTATTTGCAGAAGACATGATCTTGTATATAGATAGCCTGGAAAAATCAACAACAAAGCTACAAGAGCTAGTAAACTAATTCAGCAACGTGCTGGGGTACCAGGTCAACATCTAAAAATTAGTAGTGTTTCTATACACTAGTAATGTGCAATTTGAGGAGGAAATTTTAAAAAATCCATTTCCAATAGCAACAAAAAGAATAAAATATTTAGGAGTAAATTTTACGAAGGATGTAAATGATGTATACTCAGAAAATTACAAAATTTCCTAGAAGAAATAAAAGAAGATCTAAATAAAGGGTGAAGTGGATGGTGCTCAGTGGTTGAGGGTCTGCTTTGCACATATGAGGTCCCAAGTTTAATCCCAGGTATCTCCTAAAAACAAAAAAGTAAATAAATGGAAGGACAGAAGGAAATTCCATGCTCATGGATTGGAAGACTAGATATCATCAATATTTCAATTCTTCCCAAAATGATTTACAGATTCAACTAATCCCAATCAAATTTCCAAAAGCCTACTTTGAAGAAATGGAAAAGCCAATTATAAAATTTATTTGAAAGAGTAAGGGGACCCAATAGCCAAAACATCTTGAAAAAGAAGGGCCAAGTTGGAAGGCTCACACTTCCCTGATTTTAAAGCTTATTACAAAGTTACTGTGTTCAAAACTAAAGACTGGCACAAAGACTGATATATAGACCAATGGAATCAAACTGAGAGTTCAGGAATAGACCCTCACATTTATGATCAATTGATCTTTGCAAGGCTGCAAGTCCATTCAACTGGGAAATAATTGTCTTTTCAACAAATGGTGCTGGGAAAACTGGATATTCAAATGCAAAAGAAGGAAGGAGGATCCCTACCTGACAGGGGTCACAGATGAATTCTACCAATAAAATTCCTAGAAGAAAATGTAGAGAAACATCTTAAGTATCTTGTAGTAGGCAATGATTTCTTAGACTTCATATCCATAGTGCAAACAACAAAAGAAAACATAGATAAATGGAACTTCCTCAAAATTAAAAACTTTTGTGCATCAAAGGATGTTATCATGAAAGTGAAAAGACAGACTACTCAATGGGAGAAAATATTTGGAAACCACATATCTGATAAGGGTTTAATATCCAGTATATATAAAGAAATACTAAAAACAAAAAGGCAAACAACCCAATTAAAAAATGGGCAAAAGACTTGAAAAAACATTTCTCCAATGAGGATAAACAAATGACTAAAAAGCACATGAAAAGATGCTCAACATCATTAGTTATTAGGGAAATGCAAATCTAAACCACAGTGAGATATCATTTCCTACCCACTAGAATAGCTACTATTTTTTAAAAAATGAAAATTTGATGGAGAGGATGTGGAGAAATAAGAACACATCCTTTGCTGGTCGGAATATAAAGTGGTGCAGCCGCTGTGGAAGACAGTTTGTCAGTTTCTCAAAAAACTAAGTATAAAATTACCATGTGATCTGGCAATCCCTCTATTAGGTATTTACCCCAAAGATTTGAAAGCAGGAACTCCAACAGATATTTTCACACCTCTGTTAATAGCAGCATTATTCACAATTGTCAAAAGACGGAAGCAACTCGTGTCCATCAATGGATGAATGGATAAATAAAATGTGGCATATATATATATGTATTAGTTTGCCAAAGGGCTGCTGATGTGAACAACCAGAAATGAGTTGGCTTCTATAAAATGGATTTATTTGGGATAAAACCTTACAGTTCAGAGACCATGAACTATCCAAATCAAGGCATTAACAGAAATGCTTTCTCACTAAAATCAGCTAGTGATGATTCTGGGGTTCTGCCACATGGAAAAACAAGATGGTTGCTAATCTCAGCTGAGGTCCCTGCCTTCCCCTCCAGAATTTACTGTCTCCTAGGGCTCAGCTATGGGCAACCTGGCATAGGGATTGTCTCTTTCAAGGCCTCCTCTCTCATTTTCAGCTGTTCCACTTTCTTCTGGAGTTCAGCTGTTGGCTATCAGGCATATGGCTCATCTCTTCAGCCTTGAGCTGCTTTGTGGGCCCAGCCTCTTGGGGGCTTCAAGCTTAAACTTTGGCTGCTAGCCACCCTTGAATCCTCTCTCACATAGCAGGATCAAAAATGACAGAGCTCCCTTTTCCTACGCATCTCTGTGTCTCCATTTATATAAGACCCAGAGAGAAGGCAGAGACTTAACCTGAGTCATGCCTCACTGATGTAGTCCAATTAAAAAGGATTAGTTCAAAGCATAATCATTTTCTTTTTAGGGCTCATAAAAGAACTTTAAACTGTCACAACATACAGTGATATATTATTCAGCCATAAAAAGGAATGAAATCCTGATTCATGAGATAATATAGATGAAACTTGAAGATATTATGTTGAGTGGAATAAGCCAGACACAAAAGGACAAATATTGTATGATCTCACTGATATGAAATAATTAGAATAAAGAAACTTATAGAGTTAAAATCTAGATATAGACTACTAGAGGCTGGGTTGGAAGTAGAGAATAGGAGGGTAATGTTAAATTGTATAGAATTTCTATTTGGGTTGATTGTAAAGTTTTGGCAATGGATGATGAATATGGTAACAAAACATTGTGAGTGTAACTAATAGCACAAAATTATATATGTGAATGTAGTTAAAAAGGGAAATTTTAGGTCATTTATATCCTACTAGGATAAAAATTAAAAATTAAAAGATAAAGCAGAAGATCGTACAACCCAGTGAATTCTACTGTGAACCATAGACTATAGTAAATAGAATTATAAAAATGTTCTTTTATGAGTATAGTAATACCATATTAATGCAAGGTATTAGTAATAGGGTGGTAAATGGGAAAAATACACCCTAACATAAACTAAGGACTATAGTTAATAGTACAATTATAATATTCTTTCATCAATTGTAACAAAAGTAGCACACTAATGCAAAGTGGTAGTAATACTTAGCAGTATATGGAACACTGTATATTATACATGATTTTTCTGTAAACATATAGCTTCTTTAATTAAAACAATTAAAATAATATTTTAATAGTAAACATCAACAACCTTTTCACCTTATCCATTTTAACATTAGCACATGACTTCTGGCTTCTGGTCTTAAATATAAAGAGCTTAGAAGTCACTGCTCCCATATTCACAATAAGAAAAAAGTAGAAAAACTGAAGATCAACAACCCTTATATCCATCAAAGAATTATGGTCTCAGGATAAACTACCATTCCAAAATGGGAAGATAGACACAGAGAATCACAGCTTTTCAGGAAAAGAAACTGTATCTGGACCCAGCATCATCAGGTAGGAATACTTAATAAATGACTAATAGTTGAGACTGAGGGTAGACTAGCTTGAAAGGTAGAAAGGGGCCCACAAACTTTGGTAAGTTTTACCTCCAGGAACCCTACCAAGTTCTCACTGTAATTATCAGAGAAAAACCCTCTCATCTTTCTGGCAAGGGGAGGAGAAAAGTAATTATTTTGAAATATGCCTTTAATGTTCTTTTCTCATTAACAAAGGCCTTTCTATTTTTGCAGAGCCTAACCAGTGTGGGAGAAAGGACATACCCAACCCCAGCCTCCTTTATCTCTCTTGTCTCACCTGAAGGGTGAAAACCAACCAACCAAACAAACAAACAAAAAACTGAGAATCGCTAGTGAATGTTACAGTGCAGGGACATAGGCTCACTAAAAGACTGAAACCTAATCATATGCTCTCCAGTACTTCCTCACCCCACCATTAATACCATGTCAATAGGATTCCTGTTTAATAACTGGGACCTACACTGTTATTTGTTAAGCACTGCCAGACTTAAACCCTATTTAAGAAGATCTCTCTGGGAAAACCCAAAGACAACAGAAGTGATGGAAACAAGAATACTAGAGGAAATTTTAGCCTCTGATTCAAACAGCTACAGCTGTTAGTATACACAGTCTAATTTCTAACAAGAAAAACATAAAACCTCATACTATAGGCCTATTTACCTTGGTTCCTTTTATTTAATTCATCATGTTCATATTTTAACAAAAAATTACAAGGGCATAAAGGCAATAAACATTGTCTGAAAAGACAGAACAACCATCAGAACCAGACTCAGATATTTGGGAACTATCATTCTGAGAATTTAAAATAACTGTGATTAATATGCTAAGGGTTCCAATGGAAAAGTGGGCTACATGCAAGAACAGATGGATAATGGAAGCAGAGAGGTGGAAACTCTAAGAAAGAATCAAAAGGAAATACTAGAGGCGATGGACTTGGCCCAATGGTTAGGGTGTCCATCTACCACATGGGAGGTCTGCAGTTCAAACCCTGGGCCTCCTTGACCCGTGTGGAGATGGCCCACGCGCAGTGCTGATGTGCGCAAGGAGTGCCGAGCCACGCAGGGGTGTTCCCCGCGTAGGGGAGCCCCACGCACAAGGAGTGCACCCCGTAAGGAGAGCCGCCCAGCACAAAAGAAAGTGCAGCCTGCCCAGGAATGGCGCTGCACACATGGAGAGCTGACACAACAAGATGATGCAACAAAAAGAAATACAAATTCCCATGCTGCTGACAACAACAGAAGCAGACAAAGAAGACGCAGCAAATAGACACAGAGAACAGACAACCAGGGTGGGGGGGCGAAGGGGAGAGAAATAAATAAATAAATCTTAAAAAAAAAAAGGGAAATACTACAAATCAGTAACACTAACAGAAATAAGGAATGACTTTGATGGGCTCACCAGTAGTCTGGACAACCTAGGAAAGAATCATTGAGCTTAAAGATATGTCAACAGAAGCCTCCCAAACTGAAAAGCAAATAGAAAAAAGACTGGAAAAAGTATCTATGAACTGCGGGACAATTACAAATGTGTAGCATATACATAAAAAGAATACCAGAGAGAAAGAAAAAGAGAAAAGAACATAAGAGATGGGAAGTGGATGTGGCTCAAGTGATTGGGCTCCCAACTACCATATTGGGGGTCCAGGGTTCAATTCCTGGGGCCTCCTGGTGAAAGCAAGCTGGCCAGCTGGGCAAGCTGGCCTGAGCAGAGAGCTGGTCTGAGCATGGAGTGCTGGCCCATGTGGGAGTGCTGGCCCTCATGGAATGCTGGTCTATGCAGGAGTGCTGGCCTGCGTGGGAGTGCTGGCCAGAACAGAGAGCTGGTGCATGCAGAATGCTGGTCTGCGTGGCAAGCTGGCCCATGTGAAGTGCTGGCCAGCATGGAATGCTGGCCCATGCAGGAGTGCTGGCCCATGTGGCAAGTTGGCCTGCACAAAGAGCTGGTGCAGCAAGATGTCACAACAAAAAGAGACACAGAGGAGAGACAATAAGAGATGCAGCAGACCAGAGAGCTGAGGTGGTGCAAGCAATTGAGCCCCTTTCTCCCACTTTGGAAGGTCCAGGGTTGGTTTCCAGTGCTGCCTAAAGAGAAGACAAGCAGACATAGAAACACAGTGAATGAACACAGAGCAGACAGCAAGCACAAACAGTGAGGGGGGGGAGAAGATATAAATTAAAAAAAAAAAGAGAGAGAGATTTGAAATAATAACATTAGCATAGGTTATTATATTTTACCCCTTCCAGAAAGTAGGATCTGAAGAAACAAAACAGGAGGGACCAATGCTGAAGGCAAGGTGAAAAGAGTAGGAGGTGCAGTATAGCATTTGACTGAAGAAAAGCAGTCAAGAAATTGATATCCTAGTATCCCAGACCATGTATGGGTCAATGTACAAGTGTGGTAAGTGAAAAATGTGGGAAATGCCAGTTAGTCACATTTCTGTACCTATTCCTGCATACGGCCTTTCATATCCTGAACCCTCAAATGCCCAAACCCTAACTGTAGCTGTTCTATGATCAACTCTTCATTCTCTTTATTTTAAAAAAATTTGCTAATAACTTCTTTTAAAATTACTAGAATGTGTTATTTTCAGTATTTTGTGGGTACTTTTCTTAGTCAAGGAAAGTCATGGTTACAGTTAAGGTTTGCTTATATTGTAGTATCTTTCTACCTATGTATTCAAGATGATATACAAAATGGGTTCATGTAGTACAATATGGCCTAAAAATAATTCACACTGTTGACCACACTATTAGTTGCAAGTCTATCTCACATCAACTAGAGTTTTATTCCATGCCTTTTATATAATGAGAGACTTTCTTAAGCATTCATTTTGTTTTAGGAGGTGAGCAATGTTCTTTTAGTACTGGAGGAAATCTCATATGGTAGTACAGTAGCTGGCATTTTATCAACAAAGCATTTTAAAGTTTAATATTATTAAGACTGCTCAAGATACCATAGATAACTTTGGTTGCACCAGATTATTCCTTAATATATAATTAACTTTATCCTTTTGTGTGTCTCAAAGTTTATACGGAAGGTCTATACTAAGAAGCATCTTTTAATCCTGCAAACAATAGTGGTATATAAAACACGAGGAATAACTAGTCTTCTTTGTAGAGAAAAGAATTTTCCCAATTTGCCTAGGATCCTTTTGTTACCGCATCAAGCACATTTTAAAGCAAGTTGTCTCTTGTCTAATTGTCTACTAGCTTTCATGCAAAAATTATTTTTAGCAGAATGTAGACTGGCCTAGACCAGTACAAGTCTTAATTTTTAGCAACTTTATTGGAAAACTGAAGTAGATTTTTTTTTTAAAGATTTATTTATTTATTTATTTCTCTCCCGCCCCCCGCCCTAGTTGTCTGCTCTCTGTGTCCATTCGGTGTGTGTTCTTCTTTGTCAGCTTCTGTGTTGTCAGCGGCTCGGGGAATCTGTGTTTCTCTTTGTTGCATCATCTTGTTCCGTCAGCTCTCCATGTGTGCCCCGCCATTCCTGGGCAGGCTGCACATTCTTTCGTGCTGGGCAGCTTTCCTTATGGAGCGCACTCCTTGAGCGTGGGACTCCCCCATGCGGGGGACACCCCTGCATGGCTTGGCACTCTTTGTGCACATCAGCACTGCGCATGGGCCAGCTCCACATGGGTCAAGGAGGCCCGAGTTTGAACTGCGGACCTCTCATATGGTAGATGGATGCCTTAACCACTGGGCCAAGTCCACTTTCCCTGAAGTAGATTTAAGATCTATATCGCTAGAATGGTGTGTAACAGACAGGTTCAAAGATGGCAAAATCCTCTACTGTCCGAAAGAAGAGTGAGCCAAACATTTTCCTCCCTCATTTTTAATTCCCTTTAAATGAATAACGTCTATATTTTTCTGATTCTGATTATCAAATATTCACTGTAGAAATTTTGGAATATGTAGAAAAATACAAAGAAGAAAATAAAAATCAACTATAATCTTACCCTCAGGCACAAATATGACCTTGACAAGGCTGATGCAATACCATGTTCCCCCTGGAAGTAGTTGTTGGTTCAGGAATAAGTATATGGTCTAAATCGGTGAATTAAAGCCAATGAGATTCAGTGTTTGGACTTTTCTATAACTATTAATGGAGTACAGAACTGTCAGGGCCACCTGTATAGTCAGCTTCTGTGTTGTCAGCGGCTTGGGAATCTGTGTTTCCTCAGGGAGAGCTTATCTGAATGATGGGGAGAAAAGTTCTAAGTCCTCATGACATGATTTTTATCCCCTGGGCTCAATCATGCAAGAAGTTAACTATGCCTGCATTTTTCAGCCATGCATCAAGAAATTTTAGTTTTTATTTATCGAGTTAGTTTGAGGTGAGTCCTTGTCACTTACATCCAAGAATTTTCTGGTTTATAAATCCATTGAGTGAATCTCTGAGCTGTGGTGCTCCAACAAACAATAAAAATAATCACAATTCTTCATTAAACTATTCTGTGTACCTACCACTTTGTTGAGCAACATGGAGAAAATAAAAAAAAGTAGATAATTCTCGCCTGCCCAAGACTGTAGTTGGATCTCATTTGTAGTATCAATGTTGATTTATTGACTCATAGAGTTATGGGATGGTAAATCAGGAAGGAATATTAGAGATTCTCTAATTCAGGGGTATCAAATATGTGGTAGTGGTGCCACAAAAATCCTCCTGTGATGTCCAGGGAAGATATTACTAATTGATCATGACATTCTGTCCTGATGAACCCAAATCTGGCCTTAGAGTCATTGTCAGCATAACAGTCCAGAAAGTCACAACAATAAATAGGAGTCATACTCAAAACAAACATGTTTACAACTCCTTCTGAGTCCATTTCTCTTGTTTTAAATATAAGGGAATGCAGGTCCAGAGGTAAGTGACTTGCTTATGAGTATCCAGGTATCTGTGACATCAAGCTGTATTTCCTGTTATCATTAACTTTTCTAGGTAGCTAAAATCATCATCTAGAAAATTTATTCAAAATTATCTGTACTATACCTTATTGATTTAGACAAATAATGTGACATGCTGGATTTTGCCACTTTACAACAATTCACAGCTGTTACATACTGTTGTATCAGTCAGTTATTGCTGTGTATCAGACAATTACAAAAATCTCAGTGACATATATTTATTTAAATATTCCACAGTATTCTAGGAGAGACCAGTATTTAGATCTTGCTCTCAAGTAGAGTGGTAGGAATGGCTACCGAAATGAACACAATCAAGGGGTATCTTGAAGAGAGAATCAGAGGACTTTGTGTCTTCTTAACACTAAAATCTCTCCTGCCCTCTCTTTTTCAATCACACTGACTTCCCTTCAATCCCTTGTACTCAGCAAATACCCTTCTACCACAGGGTCTGCAACATGCTGTCTTTGATACCTGTAATACTCACCTCTCCACTCTTTGCCTAGTTTAACTCTAACTCCTTCAAATATAAGTTCAGACCTTACTTCTTCAATGTCTTATTATGGGTTCTGGTAGCATGGTATGCCTCATTTGCATAACACTTGAAACAACAATTTAACATTTGTTTTATGATTATTTGATTAGTGCCTATACTCATCTCTTCTCCTCTAACCCCCACTAAGCGCTGAGCTCTACAGAGATAGACGCTCATTTTATTTATCATGGTATTCTAAAATCTGAGCTCAGTGCCTGTGTGTACTAATAGTTAAATGGTACAAGTGGTTTAAAAGAATGATGAATGAATGCTTCTGAACAAAATTTTGCATATTCTATGCAGTCTATAGTATATTGGATACATAAAATGATAAGATTTTGGTTATAATAGGTTAAAAGTATTTTGAAAGTTAATTTAATGTTTGTAAAAGGATGAAAAGAAACAGCTGAAAAGCAAAATCAGAAATACTTTTCAGACAGAAGAGTGAAATAACTAGGAATTTAAGTACAAACTGAACATGCAACTCTAAAAAGCCTTAATGCTGCAGCAAGGGCACCTCTATGAACTGATTAGTATGATCAATACCTTGCAAAGATTAAAGATTAAAAGTTAGCCACAGTGTTGCAATAAGAATCATATTATAATTCAGAGCACTACTAAATGACAAGAGGTCTGCCAGAACAGAAACCTGGTAAAATTTACATTTGCTCTGGGGCCTTCACCTTGGGGGTTTGCTTCCTCTCCCAGTCCGTGAATGGATGCCCACAGAGCCCTTGAAGAAGAGTCACTCTTGAGATTTAGAGAGTGCAAGGAGGAGATTAGGCAGAGCCTCCTAAAGTAATCGTGGAGCAAAAAACAAATTGCAGTACTCTGCCATCAACAAAAGCAAATCAAAGAACTGGGCTGTCTCAGAGGCCATTTATAAACCTTTACTTTATCTTAATCACTATACTCTAAAGACTCTGAGTTTTATGTAGGGCCTGTAGTTTCCTATTCCAGAAAACTCCAAAAGAAAATTTGAGATGGCAGGAAAGAAGAAACAGGCCTTGGGAAATAAATGTTTATTTGTAACTTAGGATTGTTTTGATGGCATCTTTTATTGTTGCTATAGCTGGAAGAAGTGTGGGCTAAAAAGGTCTCTCATCACATGGTTGCCGGAAGCTCTGCCCACTCTCCTGGATCCTCAGTTGTTGTTGGTCTTGTTATTATTATTATTTTTTTGGATTTACAGATGGTAATGCTACTGGGCTTCAGCCAAATATTTTTGGGTCACAATGAAACTTACAAAATATTTCCTTGAGCCTCTCAATCTTAGGTTAATTGCCTAATCTACATCCTGTAACCTTCTATTTCTTCTGCTTTGACTATCTATTCTTAAACTGGCATAGCAGATTTGATTTTTGTATGTAGGGTGACCATGCAATTCAGAGTCTTAAGAACTTCGAACCAAGCATCTAGACTCACTACAAGTGAGATTCCTTCTTGTTAATGAGATGAAGGAGCTTGGAACGTTGTTTACAGTGTCCTTTCCGTGGAAGACAGTGCATATGAAAATTTTCATCCTCTGGTATTTTTAACAGTTTCCCGACTTCTAACTCTTACCTATTTTCTTGGAAAAATATTTCTGTGTGTGTATGTATGAATATTGCTTTGGGATTTTATACTTCATTTGAATTCAAGGCCTTCTAAATTACTTCTGTGGTTGTTTGCAATAGAGGTTTTTTTTTTTAGATTTGGAGACAAGAAAAAATATTTTAAAACTCTGGCTGTGATTTTTAAGACATATTGAATGAGTATTAAGACATACTGAATAAGTATTAAGAATGAATATTCTGCCAATGATGAAAACTTATTAAATGTGAAATATGCCATTTCTAAATTACTGCACCCAGAATGACAAATTGGAGGTGATTTAAGCTATGAAAGTGAAGGCTTTTTGAGTTACAACCTTCTGTAGAATATTCTTATTCTCCAATTTTATTCAGTCACCTGAATTTCTACATTCAAATCCAAGCTAAAGTTTTGGGACATAACAAAAAAAAAATGTAGTTTCTAGAGCCTGTTATGACAACAGACTATGGCAAAATGTCTTGAACAGGGATTCTGACCACTTCCAATAATTTACTCATGAATCCTAGAAGTCAAAGCTACCAGTATTTATTAAATTTTCCCCAGGTGGCCAGTGGGTTGTGGAAACGTGCTCTGTCTTTGAGGGAGAAGGTCTTCAAGTCAATGAGAAAACAATTTAAAACGATAAATAATTAAGAAATAGGTTCTCTGTTACAACTTACAAGTTTTATGGGATGCCAGAAAAGGGGGATCATAAGATTTGGAGTTGTCTGAGGAAGAGGTAAACTTGAGTCAACTGTGAAAAGTATGGAATGGAGGTGGGAAATTCATACTGGGAATGGAGAGGAGAACCTTAGTAGCAGTGGGAAAGTGCTGTGAATAAGGCATGTGTGAAGGGCATTAAAGTATGGGGAAAAAATGAGAAGTGAAGGCATTGAAGAAGGTAGTGGTGTGTGACTGAAAAGTTGTATTCCACTATTCCTTTAATACATGCATTTCTTAATTTTTTTGTTATTGTAATAGAGGAATTGATTGCCTGGAAAAGGAGTTTGATTCCATCTTAGTTTCAAGGATTTTATGAAAATTACCACACAATAGGATGGCTTAAACAACGGATAGCAACTGTCTGAATCAACTATTTTGAAACTCCAAAGTCTAGTGGAACTCTGCAGCATCCAGGGAAGAGCAGGATAAAGAGGATCTTGAATTCAGTAAATATGGATGACTTCCACTCTCCCTGCAGCAGCTATGACTCCCGGCCCCAGCCTCATGGCAGGCAGCAATGGCATTGCAGCTCAGGCTCCTGGCACAGCTTGACGGTTACAGGGTAGGACATAAAGACCTAGTTCTCCAAACTCCAGGGGTTATAGTCTGATCCCTGATCACTGCATTTGATTAGCTACTTCACATCACTGGGGCTGGCTCTGAGGGCAGCCATTATTCCAACTCTCTGAAGACAAAAGTAGCTGAGGAATCTTCAAGACAGTAATCTTCCCCAAACAAAAGAAAATTGTTAAACTGTTTAACCAATTAACTAGGACCAGTGCTGAATCAAGAAACACAGCTTCAAAAGCCATAGAAGAAATTCCTGGTGCCCTTACTTGGCCCCTCCCCTAGCCCCTCCTCAAGGCAGGGTGGGGCCAGCTTGCACTCCACTTGTGGGTCCCTGGCCCTTTTCCAGAGGGAGTAGTGTCCCTGTGCTCATACTGGGCTGTACGTTGGTCAGTGCCCAGTCCATCTGGTGGAAGTCTGAAGGATGGAGCTAGGGAATTTGTCCAAGGCTTGCCCTCACAGTGTTTGTCCTGAAGACAAACAGCTTGCAGATAGCTGGGTCAGTGTAAGAAACAATTAAGTGAAGTGTTCTGGGGCAAAAGATTACCCCTGCACATAAGAGGGCACCCAGAGGGTGTGAAAGTCTATTTCAAAGGAACTAGAGGGGGCATTTACTGGACAGCCTATAAAGTGTAATTAGGGGAAATTCCTAAAACCAGGAGCACAAGCTCACCAAGCAGGATCAGATTAGACAGAGAGGAGGACCCTGCATTTGGCATTCACCTCAGGCTGATTTTTTTTTTTGATTTTGTATTCTAATTTTATTTAAAATTCAAAAAATAAAATAACAGAAAATGGAAGCTCAACAAGTTATGAAGCATTACTCCCCAAAATTTCTGTCCATGCACTTTATCTTATCTAATTCCAACAACCAACTCAATTATTCTCTAGTGATCAGAACAATACATAGATAAACACAGATTAGTTAAATGAAATAGTCAAGATCTCCTTATTAATGGAAAAAAATAGACAAAATGCTTAATCATATTCATATTTCACAAAACCAAACCCAATATTCTTTTTTTTTACCTTTAGCTTTGATATAATACCTTCTTTGTTTTTGCTACAAAAAAACCCACTACAATATCACCTTTAGCTATAGTCTATAAATTACATTAGTTATAATTTCTTCATGTGTCATCATGTTCTTAACATCCCATAGTAGAACGCTCCTGTATTTATATTATTAGCCCCTATCCTCATCTACCACCAAAATCATTGTTTTCCATTCCCTATATTTTTCTCCAACTGTCCTACAACTAATATTAACCTCTCTAGACTCCTCATTTTAGCCACAATCACATTTATAAATCAACAGTGTTTGTTACACTCATGTGTTACCATCAAGCCCATCCATTACCACATATTTACATTTGACCTTATTAAGCATTCTACATATATCCAGCATCTTCTTGATAGGAAACTGAGTCTTGAAGGAAACCACCAGCCAAACAGAGCCAACTTGCAAAGACTGTGAATGGTGCTTTTTCGTTTGGCTTGTTTTTATTAGCTTCTGGCATTCAAGAGAATCTCTGTTGTTTCAACCCCTGTATACAAACAGCTCAGGGACTGCATCCCAGAGTTAACATTTTAAAATATTGAAATGTACAGTATGCAACACAAGATTATAAGACAAACAAAGAAGCAGAAAATGATGACCCATCCAAAGGAACAAGACAAAAATCCAGAAACCATCAATAGAACCAGACTTTGGAATTACTGGACAAATATTTTTAAAAATTATCCTCAATATGCTCAAGGAGATAAAGGAAAACATGGAGAAAAACTAAAGGAATTAGGAAAGCAATGAATGAACAATATTATAATGTATTTGAGATTCTCGGTAGGAACCAAACAGAAATACTCCTCTTGCAGGACTTAGTAACTGAAATGAAAAATTCCCTAGGCAATTTCAACAGAAGATTGGAGATGGCAGAAGAAAGAATCAGTGATCTCAAAGATGAGACAATTGAAATTATCCAGGCTGAAGAGAAAAAAGAGTAAGAGTGAACAGAGACTGAGAAAGTCTCCATCAAGAAAGGCACCATCAAGCACACCAAAATACACATTATAGGAGTCCCAGAGGGAGAAGAAAGAGAGAAGGGTATAGAAGGAATATTCAAAGGAATAATGACAGAAAACTCCCCAAATTTAACAAAAGACATGAATATGTACACCCAAAAACCCAATGAACCCCAAACAGTATGAAGTCAGAACCATGTCCAGACACATAGTAATCAAACTGTCCAATGCCAAGATGAGAGGAGAGTTTTGAAAGCTGCAAAACAAAAGCAATGAGTTAAGTACAAGGGAACCTTAATAGTCTTAAGTGCCAATTTCTTATCAGAAACCATGGAGTCAAAAAAGGAGTGATAAAAAGTATCTAAAGTGCTAAAAGAAAATAATTACCAAAGAAGATATCTGTATTTGGCACAACTTTCTTCCACAAATGGGGGAGAGATCAAGACATTCCCAAATAAATGAAAGCTGAGAGTGTTTTTCATCTCTAGACTTGCCCTGTAAGCAATGTTGTAAGAAGTTCTACAAATTGAAAGGAAAGGACAATAGATAGTGGATTAAAACTGTATAAAAAAATAAAGACCTTTGATAAATATCATTCAAATATTTTAAAAAACTCTAAACTGGCTTAAATTTACAGAAGTTTTTAATCAAATGAGAAAATATATAGTTATTTAGTATATATGTATATAAAACATCCTTAAAAAATCAGTGATTCTTTTTACATAATCTAAAAGAGGATTATGTTACATTCAATGTCATCAAAATCAGACTTCTAATTTTAAGGGCGTTGAAAGTTTAAGTGTTTTTATCACTTATAATTCACTTTGAATATGTGCCAAACTCCATTAAATCCAGTAGTATGAAGACCATGAAATAATAAATACAAATAAAATCATTTTGTGAAATCACTTTATATGCGTGTAATTGGATACACCTAGCTGCTTCTATTGATACTTAATAGACAATTTTTCACATTGCAATATAATTATCAGTCCCCAATGAGTTATATATGCAAACTTGATGAAATAGTTGAGCCTTAATGAACAGAGATATTTGCATTTCATTACTAGATTGTATAATTCTCCTCATAAACTTTATGAAATTATTTAAATGCTCAGTTCTTTGCAGATGAAAGAGAAAAAAAATTTAGTTTAAAAACCTGTACGGAAGTTTTTTATTCCTCAGGAATGTCTAGCAATGTATACTAATTTTTTTTTTCATTCCAATAAAGTGGATTGAACCAGGGTAAGATTACATATCTAAAGTTCCATAACTTTACTAATTAATCTCTAAGGGTCCATGAAATGTTTACCAGCCAGTCAGATCAAGGCAGTATTTTAAAACATGTACATATTTAAGTAACTTCTAAGGGTAGTGGAGCTTAACTTATTTTGATTGATATTCACTCTTTCCATAAAGATACTATTTCAACTCCTGGAACTTGAAGTTCCTTACCAGTACTACTGAATATTGAAAGATTAACAATGACTGTTATTATAGTAATTTTAATATGAATTATAGAATTATGATAATATATAACTCAATAATCTGAGTTAAATAAATAATTTTTATTTTCGATGATGTTTTTCTGTTGTTATTTTGGTTTGCTGACCTCTAGGGTGAATGCAAGTCTCCTCTTTGTTCCTATCATCTCCTCAAAGAAGGCAAGAATGTAGAAGTTACTCTGATTGGACCTTATTTTCTAAGGATGAAATTAGTTCTAATTAAGTATCAGCACAATTTGTGATTATGTTCATTTTCTTCCTCTACTCTCAAGGAGTAGAGTATCCTTGTGTCCCGTAACCCCTACCAAAAATAGAGTGGTCAGTCTAGTGCAGCAGAGTTCTAGAAACTGGAACAAATTTTAGTTGCTCAGTTGTTTCTTTTCAGATCTTTTCTATTGGCCTTTACTTGGTTTGGAGTCATAAGCCACAAACTAGGGGTGTTACTAAATGGAGGAGACATACAGCTTCATTATGCTTTAAGTGTAATTGTGATAGGAAAAAGTAAGTCTTCCTCTTGTTCTGAACTCAATCATAGCATTTGTCATTGGAATTTGAGGCCTGAGCTCCAATTGATCATCTAATGCTATTTGTCTTGCACCACTGGATAATATCTAATGCATATATTCCCTCATGGATGGAATGAGTTTTCCTGACTACCTTACTTAAAATAGCCCACTACACTTTCTCCCTATCTCCTTACCTTTCTGTAATTCTTGAAATAATATATATGTAATTTATAATAATATATAAATTTCTTGAAATTATATTTTATATACATAATAAATATAAATACACATTTTATTTTTAAATTTACCTCTTTCCACATAATCTGTGAGATCAGGGATTTTGCTCTGCCTTGATCATTTAGAACGGAGTCAAAAAATGTTCATTGAACAAGGGCATGTGTAGCGAACATACCCTTAGGTGGTCGCCAATGAGATATACCTTATATTTCTCCTCTCTTTGAGTTCAGACAGAACTTGGGATTTGATCGTAGTCAATAGAGTATGGAAGACACCCATCATATGTTCTACGTCTATAGTGAAACGAACTGTGCCAACAACCATGTAAACTTGGAAGAGGATCCCTAAACCCCAGATGAAAATGCAGGCCAGATTAACATTTTCATTGCAGGCTTGTGAGACCCTGAGCAAAGCACCCGGCCAATCCATGTCCAGACTTTTGACAGAGGCAAACTATGAGGTCATAAATGTTTTAAGCCTCTAAGTTTGTGGTAAACTGTTATAGAGCAATACAAAACTAATTTAGTTTGCTTTGAGTATTGGAGGTCCCTTGGGTCCATTGGCCAAAATCTCAATGCCTTATTAATAATATTATTTAATAGTATCTTATTCTTTTTCTCCATCTAGATATTTATGGACATGAAACAAAGAAATAAGATTGCTGGGGTTTCTTTATACATGTACTTGCACTTTTATTATTAGGAGCTAATTTATGACTATTGTAACCTTCTTCAGGAATGACAGTCTAATTAGCACAGTAAAACATTTGAACAAGACTTAAAGATGCTTTCAAAGCTACATGTGAACAAATACTAAAGAGTATAGTGCGTATTGAGTGATGTGGGTTGATGGGACAGAGTTTATGATAGAAATAAAAGTTAAAAGGTAATTTTATCTTTTTTACTGAGTCCTCTGATTCAACAGAATTATTGCTACTACATTTTATCTTTTGTATATGACTATAATTTGTTTTAATTTTATATGAGAAATAATTTTATTGAATCCCATGGCTACAGATTCTGTTTATGGCAATGACGCCCAAATTCCTTTTTCTATCTCAGAACTCTTTCCTGAGCTCTAATCTTAAAGATATAACTCTTTACATGACTCATATCCTTGGGTACCTTAATCTAGATTCTCTGGTAATACAGGGAGATATCACTTTAGCATAAATCTGCTCATACTCAAAATCTTAAGCACATACAAAGCTATCCATTTTTTGTTTCCTAATGCTCTACCCTCACCATTCTGGACAGAAATCAGGAGAAATTTAGTCAAATGAGTATATGTGTACCTTGTACTTCAGTGGCATCTCTGCACAGAACAAATCACAGAGAAATTCTCACACAGTTCCATGAGAGGTCATGTATGAGAATCTTTATCAGTGTTATAAGGATGAATTGAATTGGGGGCAGTAGTTGTCTCTCACTAGCGGAATGAATATATAAAATAATATTGATATACTTCATAAATCAGCACACAGCATTCAGAAGCAATAGATATATGACCAGAAATATGAATACATATATTTTAAAATACAGTGCTGAGTTAAAAAAACAAGACTCAGAATGGTATCTACAGAACCATACTATTTATTTAAATTAAAATACATGTACAAAACAAGACTCACATGAATATATAAAAAGGATAAATACCAAACATATAGAAATATTTGTTTCTTATATTCATAAGAAAATATTCTATTGGAATAGGAATATTCCAGTATTTTATTGGAATATGGAAATAGGAAGGAGGTGAGTACATTCAAAGGATTAAATAAATAAATAAAATTAGAGGAATGTACCAGGAATTGTAGTCACTATGAAATGAGGATTATGATTAAAGTAATATTCTGAGCCTGAGGTACCTCCACTCCACAAATATTAAAAGCAACTTAGAAAATAGAAATATAAAGGAAACTTTACATTGTTCTTCGAAAATATAGATCATCTAAATAGAAAACTCTGGAATATATAAAATAATAAAAATTGCCTTAATAGGAAATAGAATTCCAGAATACCAATAACCATGGGGAAAAAAATTAAGTTGTCATAGAATTAACTATAAAAATGATACAAGATCCATAAGGTTTTATGTGTAAGTTCTAGGAAATCTTTAGGGAACAGTTAATCCACATACTAATTAAATTATTCTATAGATAAATAGACTGCTGAAAGCTTCCTAAATCTATTTTATTCTCTTGATGTAAAACACTGATAGTAAAATCTAACAATGATGGAACAAAGGGAAATATACACATTGTAATAAAGAGACTGTCTCCATTTTTTTATTAGAGAAGTTATAGGTTTAAAGAAAAATCATGCATGAAATAAAGAGTTCCCATATACCACCCTAGTATTAACATCTTGCATTAGTGTGGTACATTCATTACAATCAGTTAAAGAACTTTTTTATAATTGTACTATTAACTATACTCCATCATTTACAAAAGGGTTCACTGCTTATGTTGTACCGTCCTGTTTTTTTAAAAAATTTTTTATTCTACTAACATACATAAAGCTGAAAATTTCTTCTTTTAGTCCCATTCAAATATATAATTCAGTGCTATTAATTACATTCACAATATTGAACTACCATCACTAACAACCATTTTCAATTGAGTTGGGATCAACCCAATTAGAGACCCAAATTTACTATTTGCTGCATTTTCAGGCTTGGTCCTTTTCCCTTCCACTTTTGCCCCACGTCTGGGCAAGTTTATGTAAATGTCTGCCCATTCTTTCCCTTAGTGGAGATAGAGAAGTTCACACCATGCAAATCCCAGTCTGTGCAAGAATCTTCTCCTAATCCCCCCCCCTGTAGCCACAAACATACCTCAGTAGGATCTCATTGACTGCCAATGTGTAAATAATGCCTCAAACAGTGGGACTACTGAGAGCACTGGAGACATCCAGACACTGTAGGAAGGGCAGACACCTCAGGAGTTTGGTGCCCTGTCAGTGGGCCCTTGGCTTTTATGCTTGGGAATTTGTGCTCACCAGTGTGATAGAGTTGGACTCAGTTGTGGTTTCCCTACACATGGCTCTTCTGCCCCTTCTATTTGAACCTATAGTTAGTACTAGAGATGATAGGTTTATGTCCAAGACACTTAAATCCTTGGGCTTTCCATGTGCTGGCTGGGCCCTGAATCTCGACAGACAACACATACTTTCCAATTCACTGGACTCATCCAGGACAACTAAGAAGGAGATGATGGACAACAACCATCCCAAGGAACAAGAGAGTATGCAACTGCAAGCGAGATAGTCCTATCCATCTGCCCCATGGGATTGCAGCCCCCTCTCAAATAGAGGTGGAGTGGGCCTCACTATCCTAGAATCATCTGGATTGGGGAATGAATGATGGAGTAGAGTAGATTTACTGTTATTCTACTATAGACTTATTGAGATTCTAACAATGGAAGAACTTTTATCATTGATGTGGAGGCAGTGGTCACTGGAGGTTCTGAGGGGAGGGATAGGGAAAAACAGGTGTAATATGGGGGTATTTTTGAAAATTGGGAATTGTCTTGAAGGACACTGCAATAACAGATACAGGCCGCTATATATATATATACCTTTTCATAACTTACAAAATTGTTGCGGGAGAGAGCTTAAACTATAATATAAGCTATTATCCATGCTTAGTGGCAAGACTTCAAAATGAGTTCATCAGTTGTAACAAATGTACCACACTAATGAAGGAAGTTGTTAATGTGGGAAAATGTGGGAGGGGTAGGGAGTGGGGCATACAGGAATCCCCTATATTTTTTATGTTACATTTGTGTAATATACTTATCTTTTTAAAAAAGTATATTAAAAAAGAGAGCAGAATGAGATACTGTATGTAAAATATATAGCCTACCATAAAACAGAAAGTCCCAATAAAAAGAGCAAGTCACTTATTACTATTTAGACTTGACAAATTAGAAAACAAACAAACAAGCAAAAACCAAAGCCATTCATGCCCCCCTTCACTCAAGGCATTTCAGGCTGGCTTTTGTCCTTCCTAGAAACCACCTTTATGTGAGGAATAAACCTTTTCATAACCTCTTGGTGCATGTGTGACATCATCATTCTCAAAATCTGAACCAATTTTGGGAGGGAGTTTGTCCTACCCTCTGCAGGACAGTCATAAAGCCATTTGTTCTGTGAACAGGATGGTCTAGTAGTCACTGCCATCACCTGGCAGTCTTTCTTCTCTTGCTACTGACTCCACTGCTGCTGGTGAGCATGCACTCTGAGCTGCTGCCTACTGGCTGCCATGCGCTTTGAACTGCCTTGCTGCCTGCTAGTTAGCTTTCACTTTGAGTTGTACTACACTGTGATGCATTTGCTGAGTCCTACAGAGCTTCTGTTTTGGATTTAACCAAGTTAGAAGTTTTGATAATAGGCATTTAGGGACAGAAGAATGGGATTTGAGATCTTCCTTAAAGTGGCCCTGGATCACATGTTTTGGTCTGGATCTGTCCATGTGTCTCAATTTCAGCATATGTCATGACTGACTCTAGACTCAGGGGAACAACTCTTACCCTATGACCATGGTTGTATATCTGAACCAGACATTAACCCTGCATGCTGTGTATGGGCCCATTCGTTGGTCACTCATGTGAAGAGAGTTGTCACCATTTTGCAGGACAAGATCTGCATTTCTAAACTCAGATGGCTCACTAGGTCCCAATTAGGCCTTAAATAGGCTGCTGCTGCTGCTGCTGCAGACCACGCCTCTATGACAACAAAAATCCTGATCCTCAAAGGTTATAGGTGAAAAATTCCCATGGCACCCTGTAGCATAGACTTTTATGGAAAGAAACCTGAATGCTTTATGTACCCCCCCAAGGGATCAGAGGTCACCATCACCCTATTGAATAACTATAAATATTGGCATACTGTAAGTATCAGTAGATATAAACCTCATGAGCAAAAGCTATGTGGAGATTCCCAATATTATTTAAAAGTATAAAGGGATCTTGAGACCAATAAGTTTGAGAATTACTACACTTACATCATCTTTTTGTAATAAGGAAAATATGGAGAAAAACTAATTTTTCATCATGGTGATAAATTAAATTCATATGATGAATAGTAAAGAGTTGTTGAAATGAATAAGCAGCATTTTATATAAAACATGCGTACATCTCAAAACATATTCTGCATTTAATAAAGTGCATTGCCATTGCTTTGGCATTGATTTAATTTTTTTTTAATGGAAATGCTATATTTTTTCAAAGAGAGCTGTAGTCAAATGTAATAGGAATAAAAAAATTGGCTAGAAATATACACAAAATTCTTGCTATTAGCTGCTTGTGGAGAGGAAGACAGGATAATAGGCATGGAAAGAAAGAGTAAAGTGGATTTCAATTCTGTACTGAAAAAAAATATATATATATATATGCATTTGAGGCAAATATGACCAAATATTAACATTTGTTAATTCTCTATGGTGGGTATGCAGGCAAATTTACACCCTTTTATGATGGAGATAAATCACTAATGCATGTCATGCATTAAAGCCACAAAATGAACTACAAATACATTTTTAGAAATTCAAAACTTAGACAAATGAGAGTGAGGAGGGCCTGGGGATTCATTCGGTGTAGGGCTAACTTAGAGATGTATAAATATTCATGACCTTCCTCAAATGTGTAATGAGTAAAAAACATGAAAATATCATCAACTGATGTTTGTTTTAGTTATTTTAGCACAGAGATATAGCAAACTGGATGGAGATGCAGGTCTTTGAGGCACATTAAATTCCACAGGGTGATTCACTTCAAACTATGGAAGTGCTAGTTTTGCTAGCATTTTCATGTGTCCAGATACTCCTGAATGCAGCCACCTTCTTGTCCTTGCAACATTCCCAGATCCAGGAACAATAGGAAACCATCAGATCTTCAATTTGTGGAGCCAAGATTAGACCTAGGCAGCTTGATATCAGAGTCTGTGGCATCAGGCAAAATAATCTATGTAGCTCAGTTTGCCCATCTGTAAAATGGAGATAACATGTAGGCATTTAGTTATTATGACCTTATGGGAAAATATATTTAAAGCACTTAATGCTTGGCATATATTAATATCTAAATAGGTGTTAATTATTATTGGAGAAACCTATAAACCTCAAACTGGGAGCAAACATTAACTAGAAATAAGTGAAAGGATTAAGTTTTTTCAGTGTAACAATTCCTACAGCTGAATGAGGGTTTCCTTTCTTCCCCTTATATATAAAGAAAAATATGAAGAGAGAATATACAAATGGCTTATAAATGTGGGCAATATTCAACCTTAATTAGCAGACAACTTGAACAGAGGCATACACATTATGAAAAATTAATGTAATACCATATTAACCACTGAAATTGGCAATGTTTTTTATTTGTTTCTTTAAAACATACTTAATTATGATGTGATATGCCCATATCAAAAAATTTAAAAATTTATTTTATTCAAGTAGTTCCAGTTTTTCACTGTTAAAAATATGTCTATTGTTAAACAATAGAAAATGATTAAATGGATTATGGTTCACACAAATAGTGAAGCATCATACAGACATTTAAAATTATGCTTTTAAATAGTTTATATGACATAGCAAATTGTAATGTATTAAGAAGAGCAATTCAAGATGCAAAACTAAACAAACACAATACTTAACCAATTTTGTTGGTTAGATTTACAGAATAGTAAAACAGTGCATCAAAGTGAATTTCAAAGATATTTTATTACACATTTATTTCACGTTTTAAAAATAATGATTAGGAAGTACAGAAGTACAGGTAAAAAAAAAGAAAAGAAAATCACCTATAATTCTATCAGTCAGAAATGAGCAATAATAGATGATGTGTACATACTTACAAACATTTTTCTATGTATGTAGTTTTAACAAAAAATTGATCTTATCGTATGCAATTTTTAACCTTTTTTTGCCACTTAAAAGCATAATGTTCCACTTTCCTAGTCAATAAATAGGCCTTCCATCATTTTTAATGCCTGTGGAGTATTTATCAATTATGACAATTGATTAAATCAGTCACTTTTGGTGACTGTTGGTCACTTTGATATTTTCCAAAGTGTGCTTTAGACAGTGGTGTAATCAGTATGCATGTAAATAATCTTTGCATTTATTGCTAATAATTCCCTTACAATGAATTCTTACAAACAAATTTGGCTGTTAAAATTGTGCACACATGTTATATGTGCACACGTTATATGTGTTGACTTCCAGAAGGGAAGCAGCATATCAAAGTTCCCATTTTTCTACACCAAGGTCAAAGCTAAGTATTCTCGATTTTCCGTATTTACCAATTTGATATAATAAAATTCTGTTACACTGTTGTTTTAATTTATGTTTTTAGTAGTAAAAATATTATAGTTTCCTATCTGTGGCAGTTTAAAATAATTTATGAATCTCAAAAAGAGAAAGATTATGTTTGTGAACTAATTCATTCCTGTGGGTGAGAGACCTTTTCAACTGGGCTGCATCAGTGAGGTGTAATTCAGGTTGAGTCTCCGCCCCCTTGCTGAGTCTGATATAAATGAGGACACAGACAGACACTCACACAGACACAGAAAAAGAGAGCTGATGTATTTGATCCTGCAATATGAGAGAAGGGACTCTAGGTTCACCCACAGCTGAGCGGCAAGGAGTTCTCTTGCAGCTCAAAGAGGCTCAAAGAGCTGAGGCCCAGAGAGAGATGAGCCATATGCCTGATAGCATGCAGCTGACTTGGGACAAAAGTGAATCAGCCAAGACTCCTAGAGGAGGCCAGAAAGAGACAAGCCCTATGGCTGGTAGCCTTTGAGCTGTGCTCTGGGAGACTATAGATTCTGAAGGAGAAAGCAGAGAACTTGGCAGAGATTAGTGGCCATCTTGCTTCACCACGTAGTAGCTGACTTTGGTGAGAAGGCATCTCTGGTGATGCCTTAATTTGGACATTTTATAGCCTTGGACTGTAAGCTTTTACCCCAAAAAATCCTCTTTATAAAAGCCAACTCATCTCCAGTACTTTGCATTGGCAGCCCATCCAATTTTTTTTCTTTCTTTCCTGTACCACTGTCACTATACTTAGGTGGGTTTTTGAGGATGAGAGTACAGAATTTATGATGTATGTCAAGAATGCCTCGATAGCCACAGGCTTTACAAGAATTACCTTTTGTTTGCTTCTTTGGTTTGACATGCAGATCTGTTTCAGGATTCTCACCTTCAGGACAGAGAACAAATTTTTTAATGACTCCATCCAATGTGTCTTGCAGCTTATTCACTTCATGAGATCCACTGACAATGTAAGTCATTCTTAACATCAAATTGGATCTGTGCTCCTAGCTCACAACTAAAATATTTGGTGGGATATGTAGAAGGCTGATAAAGTGCTTTGTAATATCAACCATATTGACTATAATCGTCTTGATTCCATTTCCTTTGCCCTCAACCTTGGCAAACAGGTGGGGCATCTTGTAGCAATAAACTGGACTGATATGCTGATACATTAACAAACATTTTGGCTTCTTGGTGGCTTTATCAATAGGATGAAGAGACCTTGGGTTGCAACTTTTTGGTATCTTCTGTCTGGATAAGAAGGGTGGACATAAACAACTGTAAGAGTTCTCAGTCTCTGGCATGAAAAATTTTTGCCACTTAGACTATAAGTATCTCACCTGTATGCTTTATTTCCTCAATACAGGTACCAAAGGCTGTGCAACAGCTTGTTTTCATCCAGTTAAGACATAAACCCAATGCTTTTTGCTCAGGACTGGAATGAAATGAGGCATGTTATCAACTTGAGTCCCAGGAGGTGGCAGAGGAGCAGGCAGAGGTGCACTGGAGGAGTGGCAGGGCCAGGAGCCATCGCCAAGCAGTGGAGAGCGGTTATCCCAGCAATATCCATGGTCCATACATGTCAGCACCCAGCCTGTGACCTGGATGTAGGAACATTCCAGAGGTGATTTCTGTAGAAGGATGACAGCCCTTAGACCCTTTCTCAGTCCTCCCCATCCCCCAATGCTGTGGGTCATTGGCTAGTGGGGAAGGCAGCCCCAAGAGCTCATGGCACTATATCTTCAGCATCCAGGTCATTAGGACAAAGCCTAATCCAGAGCAAGGTCCTAATTCTCAATTTTGTGAAATCTGAGAGAGATGAGAAAGCTGCAGAAAAAAGTCTGAAGCTAGTAGAGTTTGGTTCATGAAGTTTAAAGTAAAGAAGCCATCTCCATAACACAATAGAACAAGGTGAAGCAGCAAGTGCTAATGTAGAAGCTGCAGTAAGTTATCCAGAAGATCTAGCTAAGATAATTGAAGGGGGCTACACTGAAAAACAGATTTTCAAGATGGACAAAACAGCTTATGTTGGAAGAAGATGACATCTAGGACTTTCCTAGCAAGAGAGGAGAAATCGAAGCCTGGCTTCAAAGTGTCAAAGGATAGACTGATTCTCTTGTTAGGGGATAATGCAGCTGGTGACTAAATTGAAGCTAATTCTCACTTACTAGTCTCAAAAATCTTATGGTCCTTAAGAATCATCCTGAATTTACTCTGTCTGTGCTCTGGAAAACAAAGCTTGGATGATAGCACATCTGTTTATAAATGGTTTACTGAATATATTAGGCCTGCTATTGAGACCTGCTGCTCAGAAGAAAATGATTCCTTTCAAAATATTACTGCTTGATTGCAATGTACCTTGTCACCCAAGAGCTCTGATGAAGATATACAATGAGATTAATGTACTCATGCCTGCTAACAGAACATTCATTCTGCAGCCCATGGATCAAGGAGTAATTTTTTGAAGACTTTACGAAATTTAAATGCTATTGTATCATCAATAAAACTGTTTTCTTAATTTTAATTTCCTTTCAGATTGTTCTTTACTAGTGTATGGCAGCACTACTGATGTTTGCATGTTGAGTATTAGCAATGCAACTTTACTGAACTTGTTTATTAATTCTTGTTGCTTTTCTGTAGATTCTCTGGAGTTTTCTATATATAGGGTTATGTCATCTCTGAAGAGAGACAAATGACTTTTTACTTTCCAATTTAGATGCCTTTTATTTCTTTTTCTTGTCTAATTACTCTTGCTAGAACTTTCGGTACAATGTTTAATAGCAGTGGTGAAAGCAGTTATCTTTGACTTTATCTTAGGGGGAAAACTTGCTGTTTTTCACCATTGAGTATAAAGTTATATATGGGTTTTGCAGAAATGCTGATTATCATTTGAAAAAGTTCCCCTCTATTCCTATTTTTCAATATTTTTATCACTAAATGATACTAAATTTTGTAAGATGCCTTTTATTCATCAATTGAAATGGTTATGTGGCTTTTGTTTCTTTCATATGATTTAAGTGCACTTGAGAAGAATGTGTACTCTGTTGTTGGGTGGAGTGTTCTATTTATATCTGTTGGTCTAATTGGATTATAGATTATTTTTCCTGTCTTGTATTGCCTTATTGATATTCAGGCTAGATTTCTATTTGTTATTAAAATTGGCTTATTTCAGTAAAAAACTATTGTTGTAGAATTGTGTGTTTCTTTATTCAATTTTTGCTTCATATATTTTAGGTATCTGTTCTTAGTAGAATATATGCTTCTAATCTTTACATTGTATTGCTTGTTTGAAACTTTTACCAGTATATAATGTCCTTCTTTTCTCTTGTAATCTTTTCTGACTTCTTGTCCATTTTGTGTGAAAATAATATAGCCACACAGCTCTCTTTTGTTATTAATTACAGGGAACATAATTTTCATCCTTTTGCTTTCAACCTTTGTGTCTTTGTATCTAAAGTTAGTTTCTTGTAGACCTCATAGAGATGTATCATGATATTGCCTTGTCCAATCTGCAAGTTTCCACTCTTCTAAAGGCAAATTTAATCCATTTACATTGAAGGCAAGTACTGATAAGGAAGTATTTCTGCCATTCAGCTATTTATTTTCTGTATGCCTATATAGTTTTCATCCCTCAAGTCCTCTATTACTGCCTTTTTAATTTTTTTATTTTGCAGCTTGCCTGTTGTCTGCTCTCTCTGTCCATTCACTGTGCATTCTTCTGTGTGCCTGTATTTATTTGTATTTATTCCCCCTCCCCATTGTGTCTTGCTTGTTTTGCTCTCTGTGTCCATTTGCTGCATGTGCTTCTGTGTTTTTACTTATCTCCTCTTTTGTTGCATCACCTTGCTGAGTTGGCTCGCCACAGTGCTTGTGGGCTGGGCGGCACTCCATGGCACTTGTGGGCCAGGTGGCACTCTGTGGTGTTTGCAGTCCGGTGGCTCTCCATGGCATGCGGGTGAGCCTGCCTTCACAAAGAGGCCCCAGGATGTGAAATCAGGGCCTCCCATATGGTAGACAGGAACCCAACTGATTGAGCCACAGCCGCTTCCCTATTACTGCCTTTTATTGTATTCAGTTGATATTTTATAGTGTACCATTTTGATTCCTTCTTATTTTCTTTTCAGTATACTTTTATTTTCCTAGTGGTTACCTTGGGTATTACAATAACACCTTATTCTTATAACAACCTAGTTTGAATAATATCAATTTAATTTCAATTGTATACAAGGATTCTGCTCTTATACATCTCTGCCCATCCTCCTTTAAATATTCTTGTCTCGATTACATCTTTGTATAGAGTGACCTTTAATATAGATTTAAATTATTGTTTTATGCATTTGCCTTGTGAGTCATGTAGGAAAAAAGAGGCATTACAAACCAAAGGCATTACCTTTACCAGTTTTCTTTTATTTCTTCTTATGACCAAGTGATAGTGCCCAGTGTTCTTTTATTTGGCCTGAAGGACTTCTTTTAGCATTTCTTTTAGGGCAGATCTTCTGGTAATTAATTCTCACAGTTTTTGTTAATCTAGAAATGTCCTAATTTTTCCTTCATTCTTAAAAGATAATTATGCCAATATATAGAATTCTTAGTTGACATTTTTTTTTCTTTCAGGACTTTATATATGTCATTCCACTGTCTTCGGGCCTGCACAGTTTCTGTTGAGAAATAAGCTGGTTGTTACTATGATTGAGGATTGTATGTGACATATCTTTTGCTGCTTTCAAAATTCTCTCTTTGTCTTTGGATTTGACAATTTGACCATAATTTTTCAGTGTGAATCTCCCTGAGTTTTGTTTTGTTTTGTTTGCTTGGAGTTCTTTGAGTTTCTTGGATATGCATATTCATGTTTTTCATCAGATTTGGGAAGTTTTCAGCCATTATTTCTTCAAATATTTTTCTGTCCATTTCTCTTTTCCTTCTGGGACTCCTATGATGAATATGCTGAAATGCTTGATGACATTCCACACTCCTCAAAGACTGTTCATTTTTATTCATTCTTTTTATTTTTCTTCTGACACTGAAAAAATTTCAATTGTCTTATCTTCAAGTTCACTGATCCTTTCTTCTGCCTGCTCAAATCTACAGTTGAGTGTTTCTACCGACTTTTTAAAATTTTAATTATTGTACTTTTTTTTTTAGCATTTATAAAGAATATTTATTTGGGGTAGAAGCTTGCAGGCACAAGGCCATAAAGCATAAGTTACTTCCCTCACCAAAATCTGCTGCCATGTATTGGAGTGAGATGACTGCCAACATCTGCAAGGGTTCAGGCTTCTTCATCCTTTAAGGCTCCATGGTCCCAGCTTCTTCCAATATCAGCTGTAGGCTGAGATAAGTCTCATCTCTCTCCCAGGGATTGTTTCTCTCCAGGCTCAGCTGCTCTGCTCTCTCCACAAGGTCAGTTGTAAACTATCAGGTGAATGGCTCATCTCTCTTCCTGGAGTCTCTGCCAAGTCTAATGAAGCCTTTCCTCTTTCCTCACCTATCTGCATCTCTGTGTTCTTCTCCTGTGTGTTTATTTCCTGGGGCTTCAGCTCAAAACTCCAACTCCTCTGCCATATAGTTTTGTTTGTGAGTTCCCGTCCACCAAAGGTGTGAGGACTCAGTGTCCTACTGACATGGCCCAATCAAAGCCTTAATAATTATTTAATCTAGTAATGTGAAACCTCTGAATTTAATACAATCTAATACACCCAAAGGAACAGACCAGTTTACAAACATAAACCAATATCTATTTTGGAATTCATGAATACCAAACTGCTACAAAATCCAAAGTCAAATATAAATTTAAATAAGCAAAGTCTGAGGATCTCATAAAATTCTCCCCTTGGTAATCCAGGAAACACCTCCACAGGCCTGTCAAGGCATCAGCATTCCTCCTAGTACAGCTAACAGGTCATAACTCCACCACAAGACATCTTAGGAAATTGCTTAGTCCATTTATAATAATTACACCTTACAGTTTTGAGATTTTATTTTTTGTTTGCTTTTCACTTACAGTATTTCAACAGTAAACTACTTCTTTCAAAGTCTTTTTTTTTTCTTTAAAGATACTTAGATTATACAAATGTCACATAAAAATTTAGGGAATTCCCATATATCCTGTTCCCCACACCTCCCACATTTTCCCACATTATCAATGTTCTTTGTTAGTGAAGTACATTCACTGCAACTGATGGACACATTTTGGAACATTGCCACTAAGCATGTTTAAAGTTTACAGTGTGGTTAACACTCTCTTCTGCACACTTTCATAAGTTATTCCAAAATATATAATGTCCTATATCTGTCATTGCAATGTCATTCAGGACAATTCCCAAGTCCCAAAAATGCCCCTATATTACACCTGTTTTTCCCTTTCCCTGTCTTCAGAACCTCCAGTGGTCACTGCCTCCACATCAATGATACAATTTCTTCCATTGCTAGAATCACAGTAAGTCTATAGTAGAACACCAGTAAGTCTACTTTAGTCCATAGTTCATTCCCCATTCCTGAGGATCATGGAATGGTGATGTCCATTCCACCTTTAATTGAGAGGGAGCTGTGATCCCTTGGGATTGATGGATGGGACTCTCTTGCTTGCAGTTGTAGACTTTCTCAGTTTCTTGGTATTGTTGCTGTCCATCATCACCTCCATGTTGGTTGTCCTGGGTGAGACCAATGAACTAAAGAGTAAGTGTTGTAACTCCATTGAATTTCAGGGCCTAGCTGGCACTTGGAGAGCCCAAAGATTTAAGTCTCTTGGACATACACCTACCAACCCTAGTACTAATTATAGCTTCAAATAGAAGGACAGAAGAGCATGTGTAGGGAAACCACAACTTGTAGGAGAATAAAGGAGCCCAAGAGCACCCTCTGCACAGCTGACAAGGCATAGCTTGTCAGTTGCTGACATGCTGTCTCTAAGGCAACCACACAGCTGAACGGAATGGCCTCTGACTACGAGGTCAGAAAGAATAGCAACCAAGCCCTGTCCAGCTACACCACGTCTTCTTCCTCCTCTCCGACCCCTCTCCCTTTGTTTAATCCCCACCAATCAGGCAGTATGGCGTGAAAAAGCTCAGCATACGTAATCAACCTAACCATCCCCCATAGCTTACCCCTCTCCTTGTTTGGACATATATTCACCCCCGCCAATCTAATACCGCTTAGCCCCCCTTCCCTATTGCCCTGAACTATAAATTGCTGTTCCTACGTAATAAAGTTAGACTTGGTCCAGAACCCTGTCTCCAGAGTGTACCACACTAATGAAAAAAGTTGTTGCTGTGGGATGAGTGGGGGCATGGGGAGTGGGGTATATGGGAACCTCTTATATTTTTTGTTATAACATTTTGTGTGATTTATGCATCTTTTAAAAAAAAGATAACAAAGAAAAAGAAAAAGTCTTAAAATTAAATTCAGAAAAATTGGGGAGCACAAGGAGGGGATAATTCCAAGGGGATCTTTTCTGATTGGAGGATGAACAAAACATGCAAACCCCCTTGCTACAGAGATCTACCTTGCCATAGTGCCCACCACTTCCAAGTCATTTTTAATGACCCTCAGGACTTTACCTAGAAGGAATTATAAGATGCAAATGTCACAATATTTTCATTTCATGATCAATTTTTGCAGAAAAGGTATACTCATGGAGAAGCTGCACAAGTCAGTCTTGGGTCTGAATTGCAGCCTGTCCCCTCAGTATCCAATTGTGACATGGAAAAATGACTACATTTCTTTGGACCTATGTCTCCTTATTCATAAAATGACAATAATAATAGGTAATTGTAAGGTTAAATGAGACAACATTTAATGTGTTGATATAGTTTCTGGCATTTAATAAATGCTTTGAATCCATAAACATTCGTTACTATTAATTACATTTTTATATCATTACCATATAAAATTATTAATAGTGAAATTTAAAGACAAAACAGATGTCAAATAATTTAGTTCTGAAATGTTCTGGTTTCTCTTAGCAGAGCCTTAAATAACTTTTATTCATTTAATTCAACAAATATGCCCACTAAGATCTAGCTTTATGCTAGATAAGAGGTATATATGACTAATAAATAAAAGCACTATCTAGCTCTGCAATTCCTGTAAAGCTACAAAGAAAATATACTGCCACAGTAGGCATGTGCTCTACTCAGTGCTGGACAAAACAACAACCTCTCTTTGTCTGATGTTCACAGCATGCTAGCAAGCATGAGGTATGGTAATAATACATCGCTGTACATGGAGTTATACATATATAAGGGTATATATGTGTGCAGTATTACATACAATGTATAGTACATAATACTTTATGTATATAGTGTAAATATACTATAAATGGTTATTGTAACTTAAATATGCTTTATTATCCATATATATATATTTTTAAAGATTTATTTATTTATTTCTCTCCCCTTCCCCCACCCCCCACCCCGTTGTCTGTTCTGTGTCTATTTGCTGCGTCTTCTTTGTTCGCTTCTGTTGTCATCAGCGGCACGGGAATCTGTGTTTCTTTTCATTGTGTCATCTTGTTGTGTCAACTCTCCATGTATGTGGTGCCATTCCTGGTCAGGCTGCACTTTCTTTTGCGCTGGGCGGCTCTCCTTATGGGGTGCACTCCTTGTGCGTGGGGCTCCCCTACACCGGGGGACACCCCCGCGTGGCATGGCACTCCTTGCGCAAATCAGCACTGCACATGGGCCAACTCCACACGGGTCAAGGAGGCCCGGGGTTTGAACAGAGGACCTCCCATGTGGTAGACGGATGCCCTAACCACTGGGCCAAGTCCGCCGCCTATTATCCATATATTTTAACAAAAATTTCCTTACTAGTTTTCCTTTAAACTTTTGGATAAATTCAGTAAAAATATACTGAGATTACAAAGTATTACTTTATTTAACTGCTGGCATCTCTGTTTATTAGTATTTTCAAAATATTTTGCAGCCAGAAAAATAACAAATAAATTGGATGCTGAAGTTGATATAATTGAAACTGTTAACTAATCCTGTTTTCACATTTTGTGTTCAAATAAAAATAAATAAGCATTCTCAAATTGAATCTGTAATAAGTAATTCTTTAAAATTTGAGTTTGTATTTGGAGGCCAAATATCAATAAAAGATTAATATGCACAACTTATAAAGAAATTCTTCCACTTAGCAAAAAAAACAAACAACCCAATTTAAAAATGAGCAAAAGACTTGAACAGGTATCTCTCCAAAGAAGATATGTGAAGGGTCAGAAAGGACACAAAAAGATGCTCAGCATCATTAGTCATCAGGGAAACACAAATGAAAACCACAGTGAGGTACCATTTCATACCCTTTAGAAAGGCTGCTATTTAAAAAAAAGGAAAGTAAGAAGTGTTGAAGAGACTGTGAAGAAATAGGAACACTCATTCATCACTGGTGGCAATGTAAAATGGTTTAGCTGCTGTGAAAGACAGTTTGACAATTCCCAGAAAGCTATATGACCCAGTGATCCTACTACTAAGTATATACCCAAAAGAATTAAAAACAGGGACTCAAACAGGTATTTGCCTACTGATGTTCATAGTGGCATTATTCACAATTTTCAAAAGGTTAAAAAAAACCCAAGTGTCCATCAACTGGTGAAAGGATAAATAAAATGTGTTTTATATATACAGTGGAGTATTATTCAGCTATGATAAGGAATGAAGTCCTGATACATGTGGCGTGAACCATGAAGTCATCATGTTGAGTGAGATAAGGCAGACACAAAAGGACAAAGTTAGTATTATCTCACTGAATTGAAATAATTATAATTAGCAAAGTCATAAGGGCAGAATCTAGAATATAGGTAACAAAGGGATGGGGTGGGGATAGAGAATGGGATATTAAGGCTTAATGTGTATAGAATACCTTGGAATAACTTAAATATTTTGGTAATGGATGGTGGTGATGGTAGCACTACATTGTGAATGAACTTAGCAGCACTGAAATATGTATTAGAATATGATTAAAAGAGGAAATGTTAGATTGTATATATGGTAACAGAATAAACATTTACCAAAAAAAGTCAATAGAATTACATAAACAGTGGATCCTAAATTAAACCATGGACCTTAATTAAGAATACAATTATATAAAGGTGCTATCATCAATTGTAACAAATATTCCATACCAATACAAGGCTTTGTTGATGGGGCAACGTTTGGGAATCCTGTATTTTGTGAATGATTGTTCTGTAAACCTGCAACTTCTTTAACAAAGAAAAAATAATTTGAGTTTATAAAAATGCATGCTTACTTGAATAAAAGGGGAAAATGGAAAGGACAAATAGTTTATATAGCTGTGAGTCTCCTAAAAAGAGCCAGGAGGTCATCAGAGGGATTGCCCTTATGCACACCTCAGCAGAGTCCCAGAGACAGCTAAAGTAGATACAACCCAAGGTATTGGTTCTTCTGAGGGCTACAGAGACCCACAGGTTTTATGATCATGGCAGATGGAATTCAGTGCCATGTCAGTTGGCCCTACTTTGGAGTTTATATTCCTGAGTGTGATGAAGTTGGACTCAGCTGTGATCTTTGTTCACAAGCCTCTCCTGTCACTTTTACCAGACTTGTGGTTGGTGCTGGAGTTTAGTGTATACTCAGGGGACCTGAATCTCTGGACTGTCCATGTGATAGCCAGGCCCTGAGCCTCAACAGACTTGCAACTCCTACCCTCTGGTTTATTGGACTTACCCCAGCCAACTAACAGGGAGGTGAAGAAAGTCAACCACCACACCAGGGAGTCAAGAGTGCCTACAGCTGCAAGCAGGAGAATTGCACCCATCATCCAAGTGGAATCTAAGCACCCTCTCAATATAGAGGTGAAGTGGACATAACCATCCCAGGATCCACAGGATGGAGCAATAGGGTACGGACTAGAGTGAACTTACTGATATTCTACTATGGAACTATTGCAATTAGTAATGGAAATAAATGTAACAGTGATGTGGAGAAAGTGCCCATGGTAACTGCTGAGGGTAGGGAGTGGGAAGAAGAGATGTGATGTGGGGGTATTTTCAGGACTTGGAGTTGTCCTGGGAGGTACTTCAGGGACAGTTATTGGATATTTTATGTCCTCCCATGGCCCATTGGGTGGACTGGGGGAGAGTGTAAACTATAATGTGGACTTTTGACCATGTGATGTAGCAGTGCTCAGAGATATATTAACCAAGTGCAATAAATGTCCCATGATGATGATGGAGGAGGTTGTTATCAGAGGAGTGGGGTGAGGGGGATGGGGGGTATATGGGGACTTCATATTTTTTTAATGTAAGATTAAAAAAATAAAGACCAAAAAAGAAAAAAAGGAAAAAAAAAGAAAAAAAAAGAAAATAATAACCAAAAATAAAAAAGAATCACCATCCCAGGGTCCACAGGATGGAGGAATAAAATATGGATTAGAGTGGGCTTACTGATATTCTATTATAAAACTTAGTATATTATAAGAAATATAATATACTATTATATATATTAGTATATATATATATATACTAATATATATATTATATATAGCTATAATATAATGACTAGCAATAAAATAAATTGACTAGCAATAAAATAAATTGCTAGCAATAAAATAAATTGCAGCATTGAGGTTGAGAAAGTGACCACAGTACTTGCTGAGGGCAGGAAGAGGGTAGAAGAGATGTGATGTGAGGGCATTTTTGGGAATTTGAGTTGTCCTAAATGATATTGCAGGGTCAGATGCTGGACTTTATATATCCTGCCATATAATCCACTGAATGTACTGGGGGAGAGTGTGAACTACAGGGTAAACTATTATCCATGTGGTGCAGCAGTGCCCCAAAATGTGTTCACCAAGTGCGATGAGTGTACCACAATGAAGGAGGAGGTTGTCTGTGTGGAAGTGGGGTGAGGGGTGGTGGGAGGTATATGGGAACCTCATATTTTTAAATGTAACATTTTTTGGTGTGATGTATATATCTCCAAAAAATGCAATTTACAAAAATGATGGGGTGCGGGTGGGGAGTGGGCTATATGGGAAACTCATGTTTTTATGTAACATTCTTTGTGATGTATTAATATTAATTTAAAAAGTGTAAAAAGATTTGGGTGTATATTTTTTAATGTAAGGATTACTCATAAAATTTCATTTTAAATTTCTTCTGAAACTCTCCTGAAAACCTAAACCAAGGAGATAGAATAAAGACAAGTTATTGTCATTGTCATTTCCATCATTGTCATCATCATTATCATCATCATCATCATCATCATCAACAACAACAAATACAATGATAAGGATAATAAATTGGAACTGGACATCTCTGCAATCCTTTAGGGAAGCAAAAAGTCAAGGAAAATGAAAAATGTTTCTGCTTCTTAAAAGAAAATCTTCAAAAGAAAAGCAATACATCAATTCAAATCTCTTGGACAGATATTTCTTGAGACAAGTTGGAAGTTATACAAATTATATATATCCTAAAGTTCTTCAAACTGCTAAGAGGTCAAATGAATTTATTGAATTATTGATTAATATTTATTGTAGATACATTATCTATCTATAACCATTGTCTAATTCCATTATGCCCATTGTATATGACTATGAAAATGATCTTATAGTAGTATTTTTGTTGCCATTTTTATAATTATGAATTTTTGTTATTATCATGATTTACTAGATGGCACATCGTCTTCCCCATTATAACAATTTTAAGGAAACAAATGACCTCCTTCAGGGTAACTTGATTAATGTTGTGATTTCTAGATAAACACTAGCTTGAAAATATGTGACCCTTCTGAAGAGAATTTGCAATAAGAGTAGAAAGCAATGTTGTTGAAATATTAGTAATTAAAAAGAGATAAATATTAAATAAGAAATGGTTTAAAACACATTGAGTGCAGGCATTTGAGACAAAAAAATGGAAACAATCTGTTTCATGGTAGTCACTGTTGGAAGTAACAAAGTTACATAGTAGAGAAAATTTTGTGTGAAAGTCCTGCCTATATCCATCTCTATTTCTTATAATATACTAAACATTAGATTATATGGCAAAAATCAGAGAATTATGTGAACTATAGATTGGTGACAGTAATCCTAAACTACCCCCACAATCCTGCATGCCACTTTAGGCAACAGCTGACTGGCAATGTCCCCTTTGGACAAAGACTGTGTTCATGTACGTTAGTTTCCCCACCCACAAAAAGTTGGCAGAAGCTCTGAATTGTTCACATTTTGTGTGGCATTGTATTTGTGACCTCTGTGGGTGATTCATGGAAGGGCTTTTTGCTCCTGGATATGCTACAATGCGATTGTCAGTAAGGGCATAGGATGACCTTGAAGATGGTGGCTCTGAAATCTTAGGCAATTCTCAAAAGTTTGTCTCCATAAAAGTCTTATGTTCATCTTTGTGGAAGCAATAACAAACTTTGTCTTCCTTCTGTCAAGTTGCCTTATCAGTAGTGACTTATCATATTTGCTCTTCTTATCATTAAGCTTCATACATGCCCCATATAATTTGCTGGAAAGAGTCCTCTGTCTTTCCTTTTGTAGCCAGAGATAAGGTTAATCCATGGGTCATACATTGACAACCAGTATTGGAATATACTTTACAGGGCATGTGTGATGTTTGAATTCTATGAATTCCAGAAAATTATGTTCTTAAGCTAACCCATTCCTGTGCCATTAAAGGCAGTATAAGATGGGACCCAATGATTGCATTAAATTCAGTTAAGGGAACTTTGATTAAATCACTTGATTAGATCACTTTAGGGTTTTTGATTGGACTACATCAGTGAGGCATGTCTCAGGTTGGGTCACTACCCTCTTGCCAGGTCTTATATAAACTGAGAAAATGCAGAGAGAATGGAGCGACACAGAGAAAGGGAGCTCTGTTAATTTGACCTTGCCTTATCAGAAAGAGGACTCCAGGTTCAACTAGAGCTTTAGGAAGACAGAGAAAACCTAAGAGGAGATGAGACCTAGGGAGAGATGCCTGATTACACACAGCTGAGCTCAGGAAGAAAGCAGAGTAGCTGAGGCTGAGAGAGAAGACCCAGAAAGAGACAAGCTATATGTCTGATTGCTCACAACTGAATTCTGGGAGACAGTGAGACTGTAAGGAAAAGCAGAGACCTCAGCAGAGATTGGCCACCATCTGGTTTTGCCGTTAGGCAGGACACCAGTATGATCAGTAGCCAAACTCAGTGAGAAAGTATGTCTGTTGGTGCCTTGATTTGGACATTTCACAGTCTTGGAACTGTAATATTTTCCCCTAATAAAATCATCATTATAAAAGCAAACCCATTTCTGATACTTTGCATTGCAAACTGAGACAGCATGCATTACACTACTTTAGATAGGAATTTTAAACTGTAAACTCCAAATATGGCACTGATAACTTTTGCTAGGCTTCATCCAAAGTTGCGAGTATAGATTCAGTGAGTCTCTGTGGGACGCAAGTGGATTTAGGAAGATGTTGAATATTTTCCTGGCAGGCCTCCACATTAAATGAAACAACTGGGAAATTTTAGATGGATAGTTAATCTTAATGTAATGACTTTTAACTCCAAAGCTCTCGAAAGCCAGAGGGGAGGAGAGTGAGAGATGAGATGGATGTGCTATCACAAGGCCATCCTTGAATGATTTTCATTGGGAATAGTTTTCCAAAATTAAGGGCCACTCCTCTTGTGCAAAATTGGAAAAATGAGGCAAAAGGGGCATCCATTGTATTTTAGTTTCCTGGGCTGCTCTAGCAAATACCATGAAATGGGTTGGATTAAATGATAGGAATGTATTAGTTTATGGTTTTGAGGCTAAAAGGAAGTTCAAATCTAAACATTGTCAAGGTAATCTTTCTTCCTGAAGGCTATGGCTTTCTGGGGTGGGCTGTTGGCTATGCTGGGCTTAAAGTCATCACACAGGGATCCTTGCCTTTAGGAAAGCCCAATTATTAAGAGTTTAGGTAATAAAAATGTATGAAGCAGAACAGGTGGGGATTGTGGTGAATTGAAGAGCAGAGCATGGGTCCCATTTAAAACTCACAGCTACTACCCAGGTCTAGATAACTTTTGGCAGGTAGTGTTGCCAGATTTTCTAATTTTTCAAAAGAAGTAAGAAATCTGTCTTTTTTCCCTGTGAAATCAATGAATTTAAAAGAGTGAATAACTGCATTTTAAAAAACACTGTACTACTATAGTTGTGCAGGATGTGAGTGGGGGTGACAGTGCAGGAATATGAGGGGAAGCAGGATGTTGGGTTGGACTATTCATGAAAATTGGGGGATGGCTGGAGGAAGGAACAGGTGAACTCTGTGGTTAAAATTACAATGATGGGAATGTTCTTTAGGCAAATAAGTCAGGGGCGGGTTACTGGTACAGGGCACCAGGGGTGAGAGGATATGCAGAATAGGCCATGTCTGGGGCATGCATCTATGGAATATGACAGTGTTCATCTTGTCATAGGATGTTATCTATGACATCAGTGGATACTTACCCAAATCGAAGGACATTAAAAAAAAACAACAAACCTGACTAGTACTCCTCAAAACTGTCAAAGTTAGCAAGGACAAGAAAAGTCTGAGAATCTGTCGTAACCAAGAGACACCTAAAGGAGACATGACAACTAAATGTAATGTGGTGTCCTGGATGGGATCCCAGAACAGAAAAGAACATTGGGAAAACTTGTGAAATCTGAATCAATTTGTGCTTAGTTGATAGCATTGTACAAGTATTTGTACAAGTAGTTGTGGCAAATGTACCATAATAATGTAAGATATTAACAACAGGGGAAACTGGGTAAGAAGCATATAAGAATTCTCTGTACTGTTTTTTCAACTTTTCAATAAATTCTGAAAAAAATCAGATCCAATATAGATCAGTGGTCAACATCTCTGCAATGCAAGAGTTTGGTATCAGCTTCATTCTGCAGGAAAACTTTTGATCAATGAATGTTTATGACTTTGACTATACCTATTGGTAACCAGTATTTTAGGACAACTTCTATTATCTGTCTAGGGAAATTTTACTGATATTTCTCTTTCCTACATTCCATTCAGTTTTGAATTTCCATAAATCTCTTTAGCCACTCTCTAACTTTCAAGACCAAATAACAGATTGTGAATTTTAACAATTTCACCTCTTCTTCTGTGGATCTCAGTCCTGTTCTTACTCTGCTGATTTGCCTGTGCCCTTGACTGATTTCAGTGATGGTCCACAAAAGCATACCCTTTACATGGTTGATTTACTTGGAAGTTTATTTGGACAAAGTGACTTTGGATTCTTGCCTGGAGGTCTTAGTTTCGTTTCTCTATGGTCCAACAACACAACAGACACAGATGGAATAATCATTAATTAGACATTGGAAATTTGGAGGGGTAACTGGAGTTCTGCTGAAGAAGTGGCATCAAGATAAGGTGACCCCATATTTCTGAGAGAAAAGAGAACTAATAGATGACCAAATTAGAGAAGCATACCTATTAAATGTAGAATGAAAACAGTGCTGAAGGATTTCAAGTTTTTAAAATCTCAATTTCTTTGGTTGTTTACCTTATCCTTCTCTCTCTGAGGAGTGTTCCTTATTTTCATCCTACAGGCATAAAGAATGTCATTGAATGTGTGGGTAGTCAGAAATTCCAAATTTTAATAGTAGAAGTTATTCCTATAAGCTCCTAAGTCCTACAATTTCACTTTTAAATTAATTTTTTTATTTTTAAAGATGCTTTAGAGTACATAAATATTACATAAAAAATATAGGAGATTTCCATATGCCCCACTCCCTCCCCCCGCCCACACACACTTTCCCATATTAACAACATCCTTCAAAAGTGTGGTACCTTTGTTACTATTGATGAACACATATATAAGCATTGCTACTAACTGTGGACCATAGTTTACAAATACCATAGTTTGCAAATGTTGTAGATTATGACAAAATTTATACTGGTCTGTATCTATTATTGTAATATCATGGAGGACAATTCCAATGTCCCCAAAATGCCCCCATATTACAACTATTCCTCCCTCTCCCTTCCCTCAGAACCTCTGGTAGCCACTGCCTTTATATCAATGTTACAGGTTCTTCCATTAGTAGAATAATGATAAGTATATAGTAGAATAATTATAAGTTGACTTTAGTCCTTTTTTCATGACCCAATCTTGAGGATTTTGAGATGGTGATGCCCACTCTGCTTCTCATTGAGAGGGAGCTTAGATCCCATCTACATGTTCTTTTAAAGGATAGTTTCCAGTCCTCCAGCAATGGAATCAAATAGAGGTAAAGCTTTTTGGTTTTTAAACCACTATGATCAGATTCAATAGATGAATTGTTTTTCTTGTCATATACAGAGAATAGTGAATATGTGTTGAGAAGGAACTTTCCCAGGCTCCTCACACTGATAAAAATTCCAATTCTATTGCTTTCCTCTTTCTAGATGAGTTGGAGGAATGGTACTGAATTCTCATAGCCCACCTTCTCACTGTTCTCTTAACTTTCTTTGAAGTCACAGCTCTTCTTAAAGGAAATCAGGCTTCCTCAAGTTTTTGCATACTGGAAGACTAGGATATTCCACACTGTATCAATTCCTCTTTCAGTGCACCTTGGGAAGTATTCTTTGAGGTTACAAAGAAGAAAAAGACTTTCAATGTAGTATATATCCCTCAGAAATGTGTATGAGTCTTCAATGAAAGGAACCACTGCAGTTCTGAACATTCTTAGTAAATCTGGTGATCTAAGACACATGCAAAGGACACTTAAGTATGTTCCGATTATCTGTGTATTCACATGACATTTAGCTGTAGCTTGGAAATGTCTAATTTTTTTTACTGTAAGTGCTCTTTTTAATTTATACTTTTGTTTCAGATTAGTAGGAAAATGAGTGGTCTTATAGCTTACTGGAAGGAGCAAAAAATAATAGAAGCTTTGAGAAGGCAATTTAGCAATCCATCAAAATCCTTAAAAGATTCAGAAATTTCCTGTGTAGGAATTTACCCTAAACAAATAATTAAGGATTCACATAATGTTTAGCTGTGACATGAATTTCAGAGCATTATTTATAATAGTGAAATATTAGAACAACTTAAATCTTCAATATAAGGGAATGTTAAAGTATGGAATAGAACAAAATAGTAGTCAATATTTTAAATGATTTATAAGCTGAATATTTGTTCACTTCAAATATGCTCATAATATATTAGCTAAAAAGAAGACTAAAATGGTACAGATAGTATAATTCATACATACAGATATGTGTGGATAGATACTGTTTCTTGTCTTTAACAAAACAATGAAAATAATATGAAATGTCAGTAGTTATTCCACTGAAATGTGACTGATTGAGAAATGGTTATTAAGTGAATATTTTATTTATCAAGCACAACAGCATTTGGAAAATAGTGGTTCATATTTGCAAGTGATATTATCTACTAATTCTATTGCCAGGTCTCAGATTTTATTCTTGGCCTGCTTGCAATAATTCAATGATCCCTCCAGGTGTTTGAGGTTCTCAGGTTGGGAACCACTAACTTATTTTAGAACTTTCTGTGGTTATTTCAAGTATATTGGTTTAACTCATTTGTAAATATCTCTTAACTATAAATTCATTTTTGGCATGAAGGTGTCTCTTATTTAAAGCAAACATTTACTTTACTGGACTGGAAACTGAGCTGTTTCTTCTTATTTAGGCTCAGAAGTTCTATTTCTCTTTCCAGAGTCTATTTTCCATTTATCTTTCAGCAAGACTCTCAAAAGTGAAGAAATCTTCAAAGCCCAGATCAAATTCCACCTTCTCCACAGCTTTCTGATCTTACATTCCCTGTGCTTTCTTACTAGATTTTAAGCTCCTGGAGGATGAAGGCTGTGCTGTACAGTTCTTTGCATTTCCCACCTCCATATCTACCATATTATCACATATATATTAATTGTTCAGTAAATGTTCTTTGAATTAATTATTTGGCAGTGACAATGGCTATGAGAAACCTAGGTGCTCAATTTAAAGCAACCCTTTGAAGAGTTCTTTAAAGAATTGCAATGCTAAAAATATCCAGATTAAAGCATTAAAGTATTAAAGCAACTCTGAAAATACATTGTTATCTTTAGAGTAGCAACTGCAATACACAAAAAAATCTCTAGGGGTTCCCTGGAGATTGAAATGCTCTTCTGTATTTTTGACATTAATGAAAAGGCTATTTAGACTTTTTTTTCCCCAATTCTGTAAGGATGCTGTCTTTATGAGTGTTATATATGGTGATTTAAAAACTCTAGAAGAGGAATCTATCAATATTTAATAAAACTAGGTGCTGTTATTACTTGGAGAAGGGCCCGTTATTGACTTCACAACCTTCATTCCAAACTTCTCTTTATTCTGATAGCATAGACTAAAATTACTTGTGTCTGAAACCTGCTTTAGTATTCACCCACCAGAAATGAAAGTTTTAAAGAAATGAAGGGGGAGATCATATTGCTTAATCACAAAAGTCAGAAAAATGATTTACTCTTTTGTTAAAAAATAACAGATGCATAGTCACATTTAATTAAGAGAACCCTCTAAAATCCTTTCACTGGTTTCTTTCCTATTTTACAGTTACTCTGTCATTTTTAATTTTGTGTTCTTGCTGCTAATGTGCAGTTTCCTTATCCACCAATGTCATCTACCCATTTCCTTTAGAAGAACACAGCTCAGTCCAAGTCTTGCTAATAACATGATCTGAACAACTTATTATAAGAATCTTAATTTGGCAGGCAGACTGCATTATTTATGCAGAGCTGATCAGGCACAAAACACATGGTTGAGTTTCCTGAGGAATTTCAGTACTTAACACCTCTGCAAGGCTGAATCTTTTAAAATGTAGATTGTATTAAGCATTCTTTATTCCATTTATATTTTGGAAATGGCACAACTAAACAGAAAGCAGAGAATATGTTTGTTAGCCCTCAAACGTTCAGTATATTCTGTAGGTTCAAGTCATATAATCAGGCACTTAAGGATTCATGTCATATGTTTGGCATTTTTCTTTCTCAGAGCAAAGAATTGAAATGATAATCCATCCTATTTTTCCCCTTTATTTATTTTTTTATTCTCTGTAGCCTGTTTAGGGGACTTTGAATCATAAACATCACAAACTCTTACTCCATATGCCATGACTCTCACTTCTACTCTGTTTGGAAACAAAGGTTTATTTCTTAGTATTTCCATGATAAATGGATCACAATTTAATAATATTCTCAGAATAACAAGATAATATCCTTTGCAGGTTTGTCAAATCCTGTGAAACAATGACAAATATAACTTATCTTCCCATTTTAAATGTGAGAATTTAAAAATTACATATTTAGCTACAATTCACAAAGCATAAAACTAACCATTTTAAAGTGAACAATTCAGTGATTTAATATATTTAAAAAGCTGTATGACCACTTCCTCTAATCTAGTCCCAAAATATTTCTATCACTCTTAGCCCACTAACCAGTTTCTCTTAACCCACTAACTAGTTTCTCCCCACTGCCCTTCCCTCTAACACCTGGTAACCACCAAACAGTATTCAGTCTCTAAGGATTTTTCTATTCTCAAACATTTCATATAAATGGAATCATATAGTATGTGACCTCATGTCATACTTAGAATAATGCTTTGGAAGTTCATTACTTTGTAGCATGTATCAATCTTTCATTTTACTTTATGGCCAAATAATATTCTAAATGTATGTATTTTAACATTGTATAATTTAATATCAGATGGATGTGATATGTATGATATTGCCACAAAATATTAGTGTAATAATGACCATCTTGCTCCTTCTATACACTAATCTAATTTTCAATTATTGTTATAGTTGATAATCTTGTTGGATAAGCTACAGCTTTATCAATATAAATGCATCATATCAGTATATGGCCAGTTTTAAACTCTTTTGCATAAGATAATTTAATTATGCATTTCCCTATATTAAATTGCTATCATTATTTATGTCATATTTTTGTGATGTTTCTTTCTGTTTGAATATTAAACATCTTTTAAAGTTTATTTTAGACTGTGAAAGTATAATTCATGACTCTTATGCTGTCAATTACTAAATTGAACCCTAAAAAATTTTAGACACCAGGAAAATCTACTATTCAATAGGAATTTGCTTCTTACTCTTTTAGATGGGATTGAGAATGTCACAAATGACTTACGGTAAGGCAGCCATGTTTGAGAGTAATCTTATGGGGAGGGCATTGTAAGGGAAGGCTGAAAACTATGCCTTCCCTTGGTTAGAAAGGGAGAAATAAGAGAACATGTGCGCCTAATAACATATAATTTTATAACCAACTAAGTGGTTAATGTGCTAAAGACAAGATATAGCTTGATTTTAATCATAATAGGCTAATATATGCAGATAATCATAGTGAAATATATGTAAGTTAGAAGCACTTTCTTTTTATAGTTAACCTTTAATAAAATATTTCAAACATGCAAAAAATAATATCCACCCATGTATCTATTTCACAGATTAATAGATTTTTTCCTTTTCTTACATGTTTGCATCTAATTTATCTCTGTTTCTCAAAATAAAATTTTAGACCTACAACTGAATCTTATTCTTTCATGACCTTTCTTCTTCCCTAAAGAATCTTTATCCTGAAGTTGCAGTGTGCCATGCTCATATCTATATTTAATGTCTTTTCTATTTATGTCTATATTCATAAACAGTGTATGCAATTGTTCTGTTTTAAATATATACAGTATACACACAGATATGTGGTAGTATTCTCTATGCATCTCTTGAAATTTTTCTTGAAATTTTTCACTTGATATTAAGTTTGTCCATACTGACACATTTTAACTACCATATAGTATTCCAAGATGTGAATAAACTTAGTGTATCCACTCTACTAAAGATGGGGGGAGTGGGGGGTGGTAGCGGTGGGGTTGAATGGGACTTGATATTTTTTGAATGTAATATTTTTTTAAAAAATGAATTAAAAAAAAGAGAAAAGAAAAAAAAAAGATGGGTTATCTAACTTCCTTTTTTAATGTAATTTTCCATACTGCAGTAAATAGCTTTGCTCATGTCTGGAATAGGGAATATCACATCAAGACTAGGGAATTTCTGCTGGGGTAATCAAAGCACAATTCTATGCACACCTGCTTTTGTGTGAATCTCCTATTTTAATGTCATCCTGTGGATTTCTTGGTTACTTGTGTTCATATTAAACTTTTGTCTGCTTAAGATAAGGACCATAGACTTAATTTAATTAAGTGCTATATTTAAGCAATTAGAATAACTATGAAAAATGACTTTTCTAAAAGTTAATCCTGTGTGGTAATGGAAAGGTATCTCCTACTAAGTTGTTTACTGCTTTTATTTTTACATATTTTTATTTCATTTACCTTAGTTTTTAACTGTAGGTTGAAAAGAGAGAGGAAAACCTGTTTTCTAATTTGGTTGTAATTTTCTACTATGTTAGTTCAATTTGTTCTCATTTCTTAAGATCTGTGATACAGCAAAGGAGCTATATGATTTATTTAAAAGAGAGAAAGCTATTTGCTAGTAAAGGTCTTTAAAGGGTTCAGAAGATAAATTAGCTTGAGGTGATTTTATACAATTTCATCATGATGGATAATATTAACAAGAATAAAATTAACCTAACCAAATAGTTTCCCACTGGATAAAATTAAAGTGTCTTCAAATCAAGTACATTCTCATAAATTAGAGCATTAGAACAATGTGTTCAATCTGACCATCACACTGGCAGGCAAGTGCTGGTGTGAGAAGGGCTGCTAGAAACTCAAGGTGGATGGAGATGCAGGAAGAATAGCTATCTAGACTTCAAAAGCACCTGGTCCAGAGATGTCAGTGGGCTAGTGCTGCATATTCCCACAAGCCTCTCAATAGCTATTGTGAAAGCTTAAATGAAGTAGAGCTGCCAGCAATCCAAAGCGTGAGCTATAGATGAATATTTCTCTCCATAATCTGGTCTCTGAGTGGATGACAGGAGAGGTGATTTGAAGGAAATAATTGACTCACCATTCAATTTGAAGTTAACTCCAATGACCATTCGTTGTCCTGTGGCTCTGCTGAATATGTCAATCCTTTCTTCTGTGATTCAGAAAGTAATTTTAAGAAGAGAGAGAATTGTATCCTTCAAGTAAATGGTTATGTAAATGACATCAATGACCTCTATCCAATCTGGAAAAATATGATTATTTTAAAGGGAAACTTTTAGTTAAATGAAATCACTTCTGCCATACGGAAAGATATACTGTAAGCTGTGATGCACTTATGTGATGCACATGGGAGCAAGGGAAACCCATGGTGTGAAACAAATTGTAAGAAAGGAAGGAGTGACTTTGCTTATGGTTCCACTTACATTGAGACACCAACAGGCAAATTTCCTCTCTCTTTGGATAATTAATTACTGAATTAACTGTGGTTTTTAGATTTTAGTTGTTACGGGAAATAAAATGCTCTTGGTGATTACATCTGTGTTTTCCTAGATTATATCTAGGTATAGGGGAGGTTTCAAACTGTTCTGGGCTGTCATACCCCCTCTTTCTCCCTCCCCCAGAAAGCAGACTAGTTGCAGATTTGGTGATTTATTAGAATTCCACTATAATAAGGGAATAAAACATATCTACCTACTTAGTTACTGAAAACACCTACACTTTCCATTCCTTCATGTTTAGATCTTATTATAAGAAATCCCTGCATTCCGTGAAAGATTAAAACTGTTAGAGTAAATACTACTCTTCCCAGGGAGACCAAGCTCAAAAGGAGTCACTTGCCAACTTCAAGCCTTGTAATTGTTCACCCTTATGGGCTCTTCAAGTCTCATACTCTGACCTTCTGACTTGACAGATGAACGTGGTTTCTCACTACTGCTTTAATTCTGATTATCATAGCAGGAAGCCATGACTGTCAAAATTCCAATTAGTTGGCACAGTTGAAAAACTCACTTTGATGCTGCCAGGTGGAATTACTCTAGTGAGGATTATGTGAGTGAATACATGTAAAATGCTTAAAGCTGTACTTGCACTAAATAAATGTTAGCTTTATTTGATATTCTGAATGATCCCAAAAACAATGAGTCAAGTCAATGATATACATTTTGAAAGAATGTGTAAAAAATATTCCCTACACGAATCCTACTGCCTCAGAGTAAGGTAGAGTTACTTCAAAATCCTGTACAACCAACGACTCTGAAATATTTTTCTTCCTAGAACAATAAATGTGTATTTGAACTGCTCTGGAAATCAAAGCAAAACAAACATATTTGTTCACTCCAACAATGGCTGGCAATCTGTGAATAACGAGTGAAGATGCATTTTAGTTCTGGAAGTTGTAAGATAATGGAGTTCCTAGCCCAGCAATTTTATTTCAGGGAGCCTGTAGGATTTGCACATGTGAAAATAGTGCTTCTTCTATTGAATCCCAGAGGGGCTTGATTTCAGCAGTGTTAGCAGCTCCGTAGAAGAGCACAGAGGAGAGATTGTTCTAAGAAATGAGCTCTCTGAAAATGTCACAACATTCTACTCCTGCCTGATCATTTGCTGACTGTTTTTCACATCGTAGCTATCACTCTTAATACCATGGCTCTTTTTAAAATGCCAAAGATACTCCTCCAAAAATACACATGAATCAGTCATTTGCATTTCCTCATAAAACTCTTTTGCCTTTGCAAAGAGCACTGGGTCGGAAACAAGGGTGCCTTTCTAACTTTACACTGAGACTCACTCACTCACAACATTGTATAGTTTCCCTAATTTATTTATATGAGTGCATCATGAGGCTCTGCTGCCTCCATGCTCTGAAAGACTGAAAATCTATTAAGCATTTAAATATCAGTTGTTCTGCTCCCTGATATTTGATTTGCTATGTGGAAGAATATTGTGATTATCTACTAGTATTTTCCTGTGGCCACCGCTTTTCAGTTGTAAATAGACATCCATTCTCTCTTTAGTTGATCACTGCTTTTCCATCCTTCTATTAATTGACCTAGTACTAGAGGAAGACTTTTTTTCCATTTGTTTTAAGCACTACCACCACTGTTCCTTTTATTCCCTGTCTGGTTCTCTCATCTCTAATCTTCACTTTTTTCTTTCTTTCTCAAATTGACTTCTTTCTTGCTTTTTCTCCCTCTTGTTCCTTTTTCTATGATTCTCCTCTGTACCATCACAAAGGCTGCTATTTTGCAGAAATGGAGAAGAGATGTTTATCTGCAGCTTGTCCCCTGTGCATACTGAGCTGAGTACATCAGGTGCAAATCTTCATGCTCTGTTCTTTCTTTTTGAGAATGCAGGCAGTTGCTTTGGATCAGAGCAGTCTTGGAAGCCTGTGTGTTGCATGAGATTGATGTCTGTTCTCTGCTACTCAGAGCAGAGGTGTTGACAAGGTTGGGAGTGAAGAGTTTGCTAAGGGAACAGGCTGGAGTGATACTGAGACACACACTGAAGTTCCCATGGCTCAGAGTGAAAATCAATAATTGACTGAAATTAAGAGTGAAATCAAGACCACTCAGGATCCATGGGATTCCTAGGGCCCCCAGCAGGCAGCAGATTCCAATGTCAGGGAAATGTTTTCTGCAGTTTAAAGGACTACTATGGGTCACTGTGTGCTCTGTCAGAGAATAATTAATCTTCTTTGGGGTGAGCCTCAAGGACACAGGATTGGCCTCTGATACAGGTTGGCAGCCAGGAGGCAGGTTGTGACATCTTCAGAACTATGAGATCCTGGACCACAAGTCATTCAAGCTAAAATTTTTAATTGTCAGCTAGGTGAAGTTCATTGCCTGAGTTCTGGCAAGTTGCTTGTGGCATCCTTAAGAGGATTAGAAGGGATTGATGAATTTTTACTTTATTTCCTCTCCATGTTATCTCACACATGGTAACTATTAAAACCTTATTGTGCTCATTGAAATGGGGAACACTAAAGATCAAACGGATTCTACAAAAATTTATCTAACTATTGTCATTTATTTTGTTCACAAAAGTAAACACTAATTCTTACAATTTTAAAAATTAAGTGATCACTCTAGCAGTTTGAGATTATTTTTTTATGAATCCCAAAAAGTGAAAGATTGTGTTTGTAAACTAATTTATTACTGTGGGTGTGATACCCATTGATTGCATTAAATTCAGTTGGTAAGAATCGATTTCGGGCTTTTGGTTGGACTATGTCAGTGACGCACGTGTCAGGTTGAGTCCCCACCTCCTTGCTGGGTATGATATAAATGGAAACACAGAGAGACTCTCTCAGACAGACACAGGGAAAGGAAGCCACCGTGTTTGATCCTGTCATGTAAGAGAGAGGACAATAGGATCACTTAAGCACAAAGACCCTAAAGGTTGGACCCACACAGCAGCTCAAAAGGAGACTTGAGCCCAGAGGAGAAGGCTGAAACCTTGGCAGAGATCTGTGGCTATCTTGCTTCACCATGTGGCAGCACACCAGGATCAATAGTAGCTGACATTGGTGAAAAGACATCTCTGTTGGTACCCCAGTTTGGACTTTTCATGGCCTTGAGACTGTAATCTTTTACCTCCCCAAAATCCCCTTTTTAAAAGTCATCCCACTTCTGGTACTTTGCATCGGCACCCCTTTGGCAAACCAAAATAGTCACTTTATTCCAGGGTTATGTCTGTGATGAGAGATGGAACAGAACAAGAATCTGCTGTGTTCTTTCTTCTTGAGAATTCAGGGCCTTTTGGGGGAATTGCTTAGGATTAGAGGACTCCTGGAGGCTTAGGTGTTGCATGGCATCGATGTGTGGCTCTCTGCTACTTAGAGCAGAGGTGGCAACAAGGTTGAGATTGAAGAGTTTGATAAGGAAACAGGCTGGAATGATACTGAAATCAGACACTGAAGTTCTGAAATATTCTAATATTTCTAATTTATATGTTATTTTGTGTGTCTTTGTATAATAATAATGTATAGCCACCAAGACATGATTATCTATCTGTACCAAAAGAGGCAGGCACTGAGACCAATTTTATTTTTAAATTAACACTTCATCAGTTCCCAAGGGTTTTTGTTTTTGTTTTTTTCAGATGGTTCACTCTTCCCAAAGTCCTTCAATTGCCTTAGAATATATGCTCACCTTGAGGAGGTAGAGATTCTACACTTAATCTTATGCAACTCTTTTCCTGGCCTTGGAATATTTAAAATGAGCTTAGATATTTTGCATTTTATGCCCTTATGCTCTGCATTTCAAGGATAATCCAAATATCTAAAATGTGATTGCAGTAAAGCACCTCTTTCTACTTACAGTGTCCTTGAATACTGCTGAAAGTGTCATCAGTTTTCTAATACCTGTAACTGAGAATAAATCTAATAGCCATGAGGCTGTAACACATAAATACTCCCCATAGTACTACGAAGATAGATGCAGAGTCATATTACTAATGCTGCCCTGGGGGTGGAATTCTCTGCTTGAGTTCATCATGTACTTAATGAAAGATACAATCAAGCAAATTAAACTTCAAATATTTTATTCACATTAAGGCCACTCTTCTTTAAGTCACACCCTTCCACGAGAGGCCAATTTGCACCGCTGCTCACCTTGGCTTTCCCTGCCCAGCCTTGTTCTTATGAACAGGAGCAGAGGTAGCTCACTTGGAAAGACCTTAAGAAAAATGGTGCGAGACTGGGCCCTGGAGAAGGGGGAAATCCACTGCCTTCGTGTCAGCTCACCATTCCTCTTCCTATTTTTCAAAGGTGAACCAAAGCATAATGTATCTCTTTAATGTAGAGGCAGCTCAGAGTCCGAGTGAGCAGAAAGGCATAGAATGATGGGGCACAGCACACAGCAGAGAGGATCTCATTGCTCGGCCTCTCCGCTGGCCCTAGTGAGGGTGAAAAGGAAGTCTAAATTTTAGGAGGGATTCTTAGAGAAGAAAGGAAACAGAACACAAGCTTTAATCGCTTTATTTGCAGAATACAGCTTACTGATTAACGTTTGGCTAGCCTAGCCTCAGAGTGAACAGTTTATAGAATATGCAGCCAGGCAAGCCCAGTTCACGTGTGGATAATCTGACCTGGTCCTTGGCCTTGCTTTGGTCAGGTTTGGAGGGTGTGGAATGGTTCTCTGTGGATATCATTGTTTCGTTCTAAGAGTGCCCTTTTGAAAGAGTGTGTGATTAGGTTTGGCTTTGTGGTTCTTTATTAGTATTCTGAACCTGTTATAACAAAGAACCATCAACTGGGTTACTTAAAACAACAGAAATTGATTGTGTCACAGAAATCTGAAGTCAAGGTGTGGGCAGGGCCAAGCTTCCTCTGAAGTCTGCAGGGAAGAATCCTTGCTATGTCTTTCTCCTGGCTTCTGGCAGTGACTTGATGGCAATCTGGCATTCTGTGTCTCAGTCATCACATGGTGCCCTGTGTGCCTGTATCCTCTTCTTTTAAGGAGATCAATCACATTGAATTAAAGACCCACCTACTCCGGTAGGACCTCGTTAACTTGCCTAGTTTCATCTGTAATGACCCTATTTCAGAATAATTTTTTTCTTGGTTCTACCACCACATTTTACCTTATGCTTTCTTATGTTATGTTTTCTAATGTTTTTATCATGTAAAAAATCTTTTACTCTGTGGTTTTTTCCCTAATAATTAACTTTGTCCAATCTAATGAATCCTCTGCTGTTTAGACTCATATACTGATTTCCCATTTTGAGCAATTATGAATTTAAGATATTTACATTTTAGCCCTCCTGTCCTCCTTTCCTCTACTTCCTGAATTTAAGTCCATTTTAAAATTTATTAGTGTTTATCCTTATAGCTTTTTTAAAAATTTTTCTATCTGGTTGAGTCATCACCTTTTTGGTACGTCGCTTCACCCTGCAGGGGCCTGCTCCTCACCGTGCAGTCTGGGACGCCTTTTTTCTATTTTCACCAGGAGGTCCTGGGGATCGAACCTGGGTCTTCCACATGGTAAATGGGAGCTTAATTGTTTGAGCCACAGCTGCTCTCTTACCCTTATATCTTAAATCGATTTATACTTTTATTGCTTTATCCATTTTAAATACCTTTTGGCCCTTTGGCTATTGAAGATTAGTCTACTTATACTAACTGCCCTTACCTTTCCCTTCTCTTACCAACAGTTGTGATTTTTATCATTTCTATATTGTTAGGGAATAAGACATTTACATTACAGTCTGCAGCTAAGTTTCATATTTGTTTTTTAAGTCCTAGGGTTAAATGGATTTAATGGTCATAGCCATACCTTTTATCATGGAAAGCTAAAGCTTGTACTCTTTCAATGTTTCAAGAAGTAGTTCAGCAGATATGTATTCGTTACATGTTTTAAAAAGTTTGTCATCTGTCTTTGTAGCTGATCTACATTTTGACTGAATACATACATCTCAGTTTACTCTCTTTGGGATTTTATGGTCATTGCTGTGCTGTCTTTTGGGAACTCTTGACAGATTCTTATAAATTCAAGCATATAGTTACCCAACAATTGGTCCAGAAGTTCCACTCATAGATGTTTACCCCAGAGAAATGTAAACACAGGTTTACAAAAAGACTTGGATATGAGTGTTCATAGATACCCTCTCCACAATAGCAGAAGACTGGTATCAAACCAAATGCATATGGACAGGAGAGTGGCTGAACAAATCACAGTGTATTCATGTAAGGGAATACTACACAACAGTTAAAAGGCATAAACCACTGATAAACACATCAATATAGAAGGATTTCACAGATAATATATCAAGCAAATAAAAGGCAGATATAAGAGTGGTCAAATGTAGATTTTGATGTCTTCCCACAGCCAACTAGGAATGTACTGTGTGAAACTCAAAATATTTTTGGATTTTTACTTTCATCCTATGTAAAAGGAAAGGATTAGATGAAACTGTTTTCAGCTTTTTTTGCAGTTTCAAATTCCAGAGATTTTAGTCATTTGTAGCCTGCAGGAGCTTAGTTATGAATTTTGAAGTTCATATGAAGAAACATTAATCAAGTCTTCCATCACACACAATGTATGAGTTAAAATCCCTAATGCTGTCCGGGTTTAACACAATGGCTCTTAAGCATCTGGCAGAATTGATACATAACCTAATAATGAGTGGTACAGAACTGTTGTGAATCAGATAAAGTTAAATCAAGTTCATCTATCTATATCATTACACATTTCATATTATTCATTTCATCTTCCTCTCTAATAATAGCTAAGCTTTTTTCATATTTAGTTAGTAATTCAACAAGTACTTATTAAATGTACACCTTGGAACATATACAGGCCCGTAAATCTGCTTTATTATTGGTTTGGAAATTGGCTTTATTAGATCTGATTCTTTTTTAGTAAGACAAGATAGATGTGAAAGGTGTCTACTCTTCATGAATTAACTTAAACTATTCCCCAATCAATATATTGTCTCCACATGATCAATTTTACTTTCTGCAGTTAAGGTTTCTGTTGAAAAAGAAATTGGGCTTTGTGCAGGATGTAGCCCTTAGAGGAAAGAATGAGAAAAAAATGAAGTAGCAAATACCCCTAAGGATATAAATGATTTACAGTCTATATACAAAATGTTCGTTAAAGCTGTAATTTGAAGATAGATCATGCCTACTTAGAAAAGTCTATTTACTTTCTAAAGGTAATCTGCTTGGTTCCATCACCATTCCACTGTGGCCCAGTGGGTCTAAAAGAACCTGGGTTTTAGTGCTGCTTATTGTGCTCTTCAAGATTTAAGAGATACAGTAACACCTTAGTGTTCTCACTGCTAGGTGTATTGAGAATATCAATCTCAATGCTCTGTGTTTGTTAGATTCTAAAAGTTATACGTCACACCAGGTGACAAATAGCAATCATCATCTCTCCAGTTCAGGAGTTTTCTTCAGATCTGAAGTCTTTATTCTGATCATTAAGACTACATTTATAAAAATTTTTGTGGGTTTCAGAACAGCTGCCTTTATTCCTAGTAAAGGCATATGTGAGATAAAATGAGAGGAGCAACGTTTTTCTATTCCTGCAGAGAAAGAATTTCTTAAGACTGGCCTCTATATCTTTCACAAACAATTCAAAAGGTGGAGAGCTGCTTTCTCATTAGAAGTACCTTCTGTAGCATACAGAGACTTGCTCGGAAGTTTTGGCCATAGGCAGGATCACTTATTTTACTCATGTGGAATTGTATCTCCTCCTCTGAGTGTGTCTTCCGACAGGCAGGGTGTTTCACAAGGACCTCTTCCTACCCTCTTTTACCCTGAATCCTCCCCACGTGGCTTGCATCATAAGTGGCTATTAAACTCCAAGCAGAAGAATCACATCTATCAACTATGTGGGATCTAAGCTCCCTCTCAATATAGAGGTGGAGTGGAAATCACCAACCCAGGGTCCACAGGATGGAGGAATAAAATATGGACTAGAGTAAACTTACTGGTATTCTACTATAGAACTATTGTGACTAGTAATGGAAGAAACTGTAGCATTGATCTGGAGAAAGTGGCCATGGTAGTTGCTGAGGGCAGGGAGAGGGAAGAAGAGATATGTGGGGGCATTTTCAGGACTTGGATTTGTCCTAAATGATATTGCAGGGACAGATGGTGGACATTATATATCCTGCCTTAGCCCACTGAATGTACTGGGAGAGAGTGTAAGCTATAATGTAAACTATAATCCATGCAGTGCAGCAGTGCTCCAAAATGTATTCACCAAATGCAATGAATGTGTCACAATGATGAAAGAGGTTGTTGATATGGGAGGAATGGGGCAGTGGGGTGTGGGGTATGTGGGAACCTCTTATATTTTTTAATGTAACATTTTTCTGTGATTTATGTATCTTTAAAAAAAGAAGACCATTGAATAAAATTAATAAATAAATATTGTGGTTGACTGACATTTCCTGCTAAACATTGTGTTTTCTCTCATACCAAAAAAAAAAAAGCCTTCACTTAGCATCTGTTTTAGTTTCCTAGGCTCCTCAAGCAAATTTCTTTCAAAGGGATGGCTTAAACAGTAGGAATTTAATAGCTTATGGTTTTGAGGCTAGGAAAAATTCCAAATCAAGACATCATCAAGGTGATGCATTCTCCCCAAAGACATTCTGAGGCTGGCTGCCATGTCCATGGCTCCTTGTCTCTGTGGCAATGCACATGACAGCCTCTATTGCTTCTCAGTTCTCTTCCAGGTTCCGTCGACCTTCAGCTTCTTGCTTCCTGTGGCTCTCTCTGAATTTCCCCCCACATATAAAGGACTCCAGTAATAAGATTAAGACCCACTATTATTGGGATGGAACACACTTCAACTGCAATTACCTCTTCAAAAGGTCCTACTTAAAATGAGCTCACAAGAATCGATTAAGTTTAAGAACATGTTTTTATTTGGTACATACAGATCCAAACCACCAGAGTATCTTTCTAGGACTTTTTCAAAATAAGGAGAATATAAGTATTTTCCTTAAGTAAGGATATAGAGCAAGGATCTGAAGTAATTAGAGTCAACGCCTCCTCAAGTTTGGAGAGTAATAAAAATAGATTATAAGTTGTTCCCTATTCTTCACCTTTGCTGAATGACTGAGGTTTCTCCCCTAGAGATGGAGTACATTTTCTTGACTCATTGAAGTTGTATCTTCCTTTGAAGTGTGCCAGTTCTGAGCTGGTCTTAAGAGGCAAAACATGTTTCCACTCACCCCTCTGGCACTTTAGTCACAGCCATGAGAATAATATGCTTCAGACAGTCTGCTGGTCACACAACAATGAGAGAAAATGGAGCATCTCAGTCCCAGTGAGCACAGACCCATGGTTTAAAGCAGATTCACATCTGTCAACTGGTAGACCTGCAAATATTACTACATATGCTTATTGCTGTCTGCTGCTGTTTTGAGGCAGTATCATTGTGACAATAGAAGACTGACTCAGGCAGGAACACAGAAAACCAGATCATTTTAAAAAAAAATCCCTCTTGGGTCAAGCAGTTGAAGAACATATGCTAAAGGCATTTTTGCCATACTATGGTGTGAAGTCTTCATTTTTATTTGAGTAAGTAGTTGTATGACACCTCTAAGATCTCCTAATTAAGAGATTAGTTCACTTAAAAGCAGCAACCTTTGCTCTGTGTTTTTTTTAGTGTGTTTCTATTTAAGACAACACATTCTATTGTATTCACTATGAAAATACAGCATGATACAGTACAACTTTTTAGACTGAAAAATCAAGTCTCAGGCCCAGAGAAATCTCCATGATTGATATGACCATTCCAACTGCAAGGAAGACAGTCTTCAAAGGAGACACATTCAAGTGCAATGAATAAAACCTAAAAGGACTTTTCTATCTTCAGGCATTGTGGAAAAATATGATCACTTTCCAGCCTTTTGGCTAAGATCAAGTGTAGAAAAATACGTATGTACGAGAGAGAGGTGAGAGACTGCTTTTTAACAGAAGGATGTACATAAGTGAAATCTAAGAAAGGGCCCAGGGACAGGGCGAGTAGAACACTGGTTGCAGAGGCAAAGAGGAACGTAAAACTATGAAAAGAAACTATTGACAGTCAACAATATGTAGACAGGAAAGAAAGAACTGGTGATGATGCAAGTACCTGACTGCCAGGAGAGAGGAAATGCTTTCATTCTCTCAAGACCAAAGGCAGGCAGCAAAACAACTTATCCGTGGTGCAAAAGGAAAACATAAAAAGGGTCAAAATGTCCTCTGATATCCACTTGAACAGTAAGCTGAAGTGTAGTAGAGGCAGAGATTTTTGAGCAGCACAGACAAGAACATTTACTAGGCAGGGAGGGGAGGAGTGAAGGGAAAGATTGAGGATGTCAAGTCGTGTTTCTCTTTGTAGAACAGACAGTCATTCTGTAGTGTTTATAAGAGAAAGAGAGATTAGGGAGCCCTATAGGCAAGGCAGAGGGAGACAATTTTAGTGGACTGAGGTAAGTCAGTGTCAAGGAGAGCAGGCAAGATGCAAATGGATGTTCAAAACCTAATAATACAGAACTGAAAAAAAAGTTGAAGGAAAAAAGAGAAAAGCAAAAACAAATGAACCTAAAACACATAACTTTGTTATCAATAGAAGTAATGAAAACTCAAAAATTGTAGAAAGTCTGATCTGTATTTTTCCCCAGAAAGAAACTGAGTTCTTGGATTTTTGTTGAACATGCACGATACTTTTGCAAAGTGAAAATTGCATTTGTATTTTTTTACTCATTTTTCACATTATCTTTTGAAATGTAATAATTGTTACACTCACATGAAGTTGGATATAACTGCACACATACACATATGAATTTAAAAGTACAATAATAAGATGAATACTCAAAGTCACACCACCCAGCCCAAAGGACCAGAACATTATCAATAATTATGCATGTACCAATGTGCTGTTTCCTTCTCCCTTCCCCCTGACTTCCTTCCACAGGACACTTTTATTTTGAATTTTCACATTACTTCTTTGAACAATATGTTTCTAATGTGGTTTCAAAGTTCTAGAATTTCCTTACCAGGTTGAATTGGATACATTCCAAATCTTGTCTTCCTCCCTCCCTCCCTCCTTCCTTTGTTCCTTCTTCCCTTCTCTCCTTCATAGCATCAGGAAAGAATAAAATCCAAGAATGAGTCAATTCAGGATTTTTACATTCCTAACTAGTCACTTGCCTGTGGTCTTTTAATTCCCCCCCCCAACCCTTAAATACCAGTCATGGTATATTATCATGGCTGTCCTACTTACCTTAATACAAGAGGAATTCACACTCTAGGTGATCTAATTGACAGTGTTCAATGCTCCAGATGAGAGTCCATCCCTCAGCATCACTTATGGAAAGTCACTTTAGGGGTCAAAATATTTCATAACCAAACCAAGATGAGATCTGTTTGTTAAATAGGATAATTAATGGAAATAAAATATTTTATTACTTCCTGCAATGTTTTTCTAGTTATGTATATAAATACAAGAAAATTCATAGCTCCTTTGTTTGTGCCTGATGCATCTACATTTACTTTATAAGATTAATAGATATGTGTATTGTCACCATTATTTTTACCTTCTGGGACTTAAAACTGTTTTAAAATATATTAAATGACTAGAAATGTAATAGTCATTTAACATTTGAAAACAATACAATGTAGAGATGGAAAGAACTTCCTTAACAACTGTGGCAAACACACACAAACACAAAATGGAAAAAGAAAGAAAAAAAAGGAGAAAGAAAATTGAATCTATTTTATTGTAAGTCAATTTTCCACTTCTTAATCATACAATGCTACCTACTCTGTGCAATGTCAAGGTTTCTTGAGAAAAATAAAATAATTTATCTTTTGTTTACAATGTGTCTTCGCCTAGGATAGACCCAAATACATTTTTTCCAGGACTTCACAAATAATGAAATGATCAAATCACTGTATTTAAAGAAGAAGTAAAATTGTACATAATACAGTCAATATAATGTATTGTTGTTAAAGTAAGAGTTCATATTAGATCTCTAAAAGTTACAATGTGTGTCCCCATATTTATCTGTTACTTCTTGCCCAACATGGAGGGCAACCTCATCTTCATCCCAGAACACAGAATGTGATGAACAAAAATCAGTGTTTTCTTTGGAAAGGATCAAATTGTACAAAGTTTATGAAAGTTTTTTTTAAATCCAAGATTTATAATAATAATTCCTTATATATTCATATCAGGAATAAAAGACGCTGCTCTGACTAAATGATCTTATGTTACAAAACTTCAAGAATGTCTAATCTAGTAAACTCTTAAAAGTTAACCAAAATACTTTTTTTGGTTCGATATCATCAGAAAGAATTTAATTGAAAAAAAGAAGCTCTTAGAGATATGGAACTTTTGAACCATTGTTTTTTGATAGAAGCAGAGTCATTGAAACTTCACATTAGTGCAATATGAAGGCAAATGTTAAATATGGGACATATTCTAGATATCCCACTACTATTACAATGGCACAAACTGAACAAAATTTTCTGCCAATTTCTAGAATCCATAGATAATGTTGCACAATACAGCCAGGTTCAATGTAGAACAGATTCTGACTTTTGAGGCTATAATTCAGCTGATTTTATAAAATCAAAAGTATTTCCCCAAATTTATTAATGTCAACCGACAGTCAATTGCCACTGCCTCCATTATGCTCTTGATAGTTAAATATGCTTTTTTTTTTCCCTTGAAATTTTCCCATGATCACCACAAACTCTTGGTTCATCAGGCTGCAGAATTTTTAAATCATCATTTTTAAAATGTGTTAAATCACTTGCTTTCTAAATTATGCTCCAGATCAGCAAACAGTAAGCCAACAAATGTTAAATTTTACAAAAGGCAATTACAGAATACATTAAGTGGTGTGATCAATAAAATATCAGAAAAACAGCTCTTGATCTCATATTGGAGCTAATGTAATTCAGGAAGAAGGTCCTTATTATTTGCTTTGGTGCCTTCAAAGCATTATGGAAATCCATTGATACAATAATTACCTTTTAAATAGCTGCCCCATCTTGAAAGTACAAAATCTGTGATGAAGTTTGCCAGATAATCAGTGAAACTGCTATAGAAATGCTATAGAAACTGCTACCTTTTTTTTTCATTTGTCAGAATGTTTATTACTTCAACTTTTTATTCTACATTAAGCACTTAATTGAATGAAATGTAGCTTAAAATGAAATCTGTTCCCTTTTATGAGAACAACCCATATTAAAGATTAAATAAAAGTTAAAAAACATTTAACTTACCATACACAAATGACAGCTTTACCTATTTAACTATTTAATGATCATTTCCACCAGTAACTGTGTTTTTCCATATTCTAAATGTATATGCATATATTTTTTAAAAAATTAAGTGATGTGGGACTTACATTGAGTTTAAATATCTTTTTGTGAACTATTTTAGGAAGACACTTGGTCCTTTCTTATTAGTTCTGCAACTTTGTGTTCAAAGATACAAAAAGTGTTTGGAAGCCTATTTTATTACTTACTATAGTTGTGCTATTATATTTTATTAAGTTAATATATTTTATTTATTGATGTCATTTTTTAATTTAAATGCTGAATTAAAGATAGATTAGAGGATCATTTTTAAAATTCCTTAGAAAGAAATGATCATGATCTTCTTGTATTGTAGGTTAAGTGACATTTCACTCTACTAGGAATCCAAACTTACCTACCTATTTATATCTATCTATCTATCTATCTATCTGTCTATCTATCTATCATCTCCCTTATGAATTTTCATTCTGATAACTTTGAATGAAATAGATTTTTGGAAAATATAATTAATTATATTTAAAACATTTCAGAAAGAAATAAATTACATTCACATAGTTGAATCATGGAGCAAATTAAAATTGCAGAACTTGTTTGATTGTTGTGCATATCTTGGAATAATGTGCCCTAAAAATAATTTTCACATTTAGTCAAACTACTGCATAAAAGAGCAGTAATTAAAGCATGTGAATATATCATCTTTAATTATGTCTAAATTGTATGTTGCCTCTAAACACTGTTGAGATGAACTGGATTAGATTACAGTAATACATATTTAAAGTAATATCATAATTTCAGAAACTTTAGGCTGTAATTGTCCTTGTTACATAGACCATGTTTACTAACTAGCCTTGTTTAGAAAGGAGCTCTATTAGAATATCAATGAAAAATGTAAGAGTTAAGAAATTGTCCTGGATCTTCAGCAAAGAATCACCTCTTAGGTATACTGATGTGAAAGATATTTCTTTTTTTCCTTTTCTCAAAGATATATGTAAAACCATCTTGAACATGGCATTTTACTTTTCAAAAATGGAAAAGACTCTCCTTTTTTGTCATTTTAACAATACAAATGTGAGGAATAGACAGGAAAATTTTAAGTGCATTGAAATGAATAATTTGTGTAATAGCATAAAAGAAATTATATCTGGTGCTTCATTATCCTGCTTGGCCCAGCCATAAGTTTCTCTTTTGAGTGAGCACCCCAGTTAGGCCTCCCCAGGGTATATAACTGCAATTAGCAAGGCCTGTACTTCTATTTCGTTTGGATTTGTAAGAGATAGCCCCAGCTTCTCTTAATGGCCTCTGTTGTTTCTTCTTCTAATAACAGACCCTGCCACTTATTCTCCTAAAGTCCCTTTGCCCTTCCGTGCTGTGTAATTTCCTAGCAGGACAGGTACCTACAAAGGGCTTGGATAAGAAACTCTCACAACTTCTGCTTTTTGCACCACATAGTTTGAAACTTCCAACTCCCAGTATCCGTGGATAAGTCCTACACCTCCCCTCTGAGTCACAATAAAGAGCCCAGACCCACTTGTGCTTCTTCTCCTCCCTCCCCCATGGACCCTCCATTCCCCCCATTCTCCTTTCTCCCTCTCCAAGAGCTTTGATCTATCAAAGCTGTCCTTTCATTCATTCTCGGTTGGGGTTGACTGGCTGGCTATCTGTGCTTGCGTATCACCCAAAGAACTTCCACATAGCATCCAAAACAATAAGTGAGTTAGAGTCAGAACTAATGTTTAAAGGAAGCTAGACATAATCATTCCAGTGTTCTGTTTGGTATAAGAATCCCCCTCCAATTTCTCCAATGTGTGGAACATTCATCCTCTGCTTAAATAAAAAGAATGACAAGGAAACTTACTTCTTCGCCGGGCTCATTCAGTTTTGGGGCAATTGTAATTATTAAAAGAACTCCTTTCTATATTGAAACATTATCTACCTCTTTGTGATCTTTATTAATTTTAACTTTCTGGGATTACACAAATAGTGTTAACACCCCCACACACACATCTTGAGGCTATGTGCTCTCGTGGAAAGAGAATGGATGAGACAGTGCCCCTGGGGTCAGCTCCAATTCCACTATGTTCCACTGTGGGACATTAGGTAAGTCACAACTCTGTGCCTCAGTTTCCTCATCTACAGACAAGGAATAATGATGCATGTCTACTTTCCCTGACAAAGTTACACAGCTATTGTGAAAATCAAAGAAAATAACATGGCAGATTTTTCTGAAATATAAAATGCCAATCAAATAGGTTATTTGGTCTTCACATTAATAGTCCTTCAATACCATGTTTCCCTCTAAGTCGTCCCTTCTTTAGGGCAAACGTAAGTACCCTTAACTATTCACTGTATGTAAAGGTTTATTTTTCCTCACCATTCTAAACTTTTTCTGATTTGCCAGTGTCTTGATTAATATGGTTTCCAGGATGACAGTGCTGCTTATGTTTATTTTCTCATTTAATGTTCAAAACATCTATTATTATCTCAGATAGAGAAATGGAGGCTTAGAGAGGATATATAACATGGCATAGGTCACACAGCTATTAAGTCCTAGGGCTGGTATTATAACTTAAGCCTGACTTGAGAGCCTGCACCTTCAAACCAGTGTATTAACCTGAGCATGCCAAGGCACGTTGTCATCATTTATTCTTTTGTTCAGCATTTGTTAATTGAGCACTTAGTGCTAGATTCTGGGGATACAAAGGGTAATTGGGCAAAGATTTTGTCTTCAAAGACCTCAGAGCATAATAGAACAGTTAGCCAAGGAAACAAATGATTGTTAAAAAAATGCAATGTGGTAAATATAAAACAGATATGAGAGCATATCCCTATTCTGGGCATTCTGATGATACAGCTTAAGATTTTTGTTTGCCTTGATTTTATTTATTCTTTTATTTTATTATTTTTTTCTCCTACCAACCAGCACCTGGCTAACAAAATCATGGAAGTGTTCATGCCTAAGACAGACTATTCCTATCAGGCTTACTCTTGAGGGGGCTTGAGAATCTTGGAGAGGGTTAAATAAGGTGAGTAAAAACATGCTTTCAAATTGTGGGATTCTATGAGCTTGAGCTAGTGTCAAATGAATCCTGAAGTCGTATTTACCTAAACTAATATTCTATAGCCCTACACATTAGCAGTTGATTGTTTAGAAGCTAAGTGAAAAATTTGACATTTTTCCCTTATGATATTCCTTCTTGTCAGATGTGGTTCTCTGTTCTTTCAGAAACTGCTTTTATCATCCAGCTTGGCAGCTCTCATGTCCAACATCATGGGGTCCTCTGTAAATATTATCTGCACACTCCCTTTGCCCTCAACCACCCAACAATATTTATTAAGCATTTGCTCTGGACATGGTACAATGCAGGTAGGAGAGGGATTCTCGGACATAAAGCATCATGGTCAATGCCAGGAATGAAAGACTCTCAGGAATCTAAGGGAGCACAGAGGAGATGGTGCCTAAACAAGGCTACAGGCTAGAGGTGGGACAAATGAGGGAAGATTTCTTGACTTCCTCATGAGACACAGTGTAAGTAGGGACATGGGTGCTCCAGACAGAGAAGTAACCTGTGCAGTGAGGAATATGTAGTGGAGTGTGAATTGTTAGTTCAATGAGCCATAGTATTGGATGCAAGGGAGAGATATTGAGAATAATGCTGGACAATTCTTTCAAGAGCTATTGAATGCCACTGAGAACCCATTCTAAATTTGTATCAATCAGCCCCTTTGTGGGTTAGGAGGTCTGCTCCTTAAGTCAAAGGGCAATACCATCCTTTTTCTCATCCTCAGTGCTGTTCTGTGGTTCAAGAAGAAATGACAGACAAGGAAAAAAAATGAAGAAGAAAAGAAGAATAAGGAAAAGAAACATGACTTCTGACTCCAAGGGCTAGAAATATGACTGCAAGGGAAGCATTTGAGATAGGAGAGTAACTTAAATATAAAAAACTGGGAGAATTACCTGGAAGTATGCCAAAATCTCAATCTTGAAGCAACAGTTGAGTTCAGCATATAAAAAAACCTTACAGATTGTGTATGTTCATTTAAAATTAGGTAAGAAACTTGAAATAGATCCACTATGGCAACTGATCCACCCTAAATAATAAAAATAAATTCTACAGGCATAGTCTCTTGTAGTTAATCTTGCTCAGTTGGTAAGATTAAAGAATAGCCAGGCCTCCTTAAATTTGTTAAGAAATGATGGGGAAATCTTTAGAAAGCATGATGAAGAAAGCTAGGAACAATTTTAACATTGTCCTTTTATCCGAAGTTCATCAAGTGCATGTGTTTCTAATAATAAATGATCACAAGACATCTTGGTTTATGTAAGTTTTACAGGTATTGTGATCATTAAGTAGAAATAAAATTACTTGAATGGTGTTTTAACTACTTTAATATATTCACAATGAACCTTTCTTTTACTCTCTCATAACATATGGAACTACCCAAGAGTTTTAGTCAAATGAAATACAGAAATTTTAAAAAGGCTTCAGGATTTCCTTATTCTTTTTGCTTATTTGATTCTTTCCAAGGGCACTTACCACTTTCAAGAATTCCCTGCAATTTCATCCTTCTCTTAATGACTATTTGTTGTATACTTGGCACTTGAATAAGTGTCATTCATCTTGTACATGGGTATATGTGGTTTATCTCCTGATGTAGATTCTAAATTACAAGGAAATTGGGAAAAACTCCTGGACCTCTTTTCTCCTGACTAAGCATGTGACAGAAGAAGAAAATGTACAAATTGTTTAAATGTTGAATTTAAAGTTCTCTTTCTGTAATTAGCTCACAAACGATAGTCAGATATGAATCACATCCTTTTCTATCAATTTTATCCCTGAAACAAGTGGGAATATGTTTTATGCGTCTTTGTCTTCTTAACAGCAGGTCACAGACCCATTGTTTTCTCTTCTCTTCTCTGGTGCTGGTACCCTCACACTGGAGTTGAAAATTTATATTCATTTTAATTGGCTTTTTGTTATGACGATTATACATGTCACAACTGCTTTGACTTGCTGCTTCTATTTCCAGTGGCCTCTTTAGAACTGGCATTAAAAACAAAAACCTTTCAACTCAAGTTGATTAAATCTTGCTTTCTTGTATTTCTTTTTGAGCTTTTATCATCCACATTGTCATCTTCTTAAGCACATTCCATTGATAAATTTTCTTTTGCTGCTTTGATTTTTATGCATAGGAGCACTTCATACTTACACATATCCTTCTAATTGAGATATATAAGAAATACTGGAAACAAACAACGCTAACTTAATGAGTAATTTGGGGGGAGGTCATTTTCCATTATCCTAATTTTACCTTCTTTCCTATCAAAGGATACCAAAGAAATCTCATACTTCATCTTCTATTTTAAACTTATCAGTACAATTGAATTCTTCTTTGTTTTTCATTCTTCTGGGTTTACATTTTATTTTATTGCCTCTTGTCTGTATTCCCTGTAGATATTCGTGTTATACCTAAATTACCAAACTCTCTTTTATGTCCCCATTGCACACTGTACAGATAATCCAGCATCTATTATGCTTTCTTATACAAAAAGCAAGCATTGTGCTTATTCGCCTTTCTATCCTAATGGCCTACCTAATGGTACAATAGCTAGCACATAATGAGAGTGTAATGCATGCTTACTAAATGGATGAATAAATGTTCTCATCCTCAGCGGGGCTCAGCGTTCATATAGATTTAAATTTACCATAAGACAGTTCATGCAAATAGCTAATACTTTCCTATCCAACCCTCTGTGTGTTAAATCTCAGCAAATGCCATCTGGCAGAGGGTTCCATTTTAGGGCAGATGATAATCATGTTACCCTTCACTCATACCAGTTCAGCTTCCACTAACTATGAAATATGAATTTTCACATATATTCAGTTTTTTTTTTAATGAGAGACAGGTTTTGGATATTTCATATTAAAATGGATGGTCAGGTATTTCATATAAAATTAACCAAAACAGAGAGGGGGCAAGATGGCGGCTGAGTGAACATCCCTGTTAGAGTCTTCTGCAGGGAATCGGCTGGGCGGCGTTGGAGACTCTTTGGGACCGGATTGTTTCGGGATTTTTGCTGGTCCGGAGGTGTCTGGACATCGATTTGGAGGGAAGGTAACAGAGAGGATTCGTCTGTGAAATATACACGGAGATCCCAGCTACCTGCAGAGGATTCCCTTCTTGGGTAGGCGGAGACGAGGCATCTAGCCCCGCTCGGTGGGGCTGAGCCAGGCCGGGCCGGGCCGCGGTAGCGTTTGGAGCCGGGCGGGGCCGGTGCAGGCCCCGGCTGCGGGCCGCGGTAGCGCCTGGAGCCGGGCGGGGCCGGTGCAGGCCCCGGCTGCGGGCCGCGGTAGCGCCTGGAGCCGGGCGGGGCCGGTGCAGGCCCCGCCTGCGGGCCGCGGAAGCGCCTGGAGCCGGGCGGGGCCGGTTCAGGCCCCGGCTGCGGGCCGCGGTAGCGTTTGGAGCCGGGCGGGCCCGGGTCAGGCCGCGGCGGGTACGGAGCCGGGCAGGGCCGGTCCAGGCCGCGGTGGCGGGAGGTGGATGCCGGAGCCGGCTGGGCCGCTGTAGCGAGCGGAGCTGGGCGGAGCCAGGCCAGGCCAAGGCGGCGTGAGGAGCCGGGCAGAGCCGGTCCAAGCCTCCGCGGCGGGCGGAGCCGGGCCTGCGGAGGGGTTTCTGTTTTTTTTTTTGTTTTTTTTTGTTAGTTTGTTTGTTTGTTTGTTTTTTTTAATTTTACTTAAATTTTTTTTTTTTCTTTTTTGAGCATCTGCAGTACTGGGGAGTTCGTGGGCCCTGGGCGGCCTATTGGGGGTTTGTGGGAAGGGAGGTACTTGCAGACCCATTTGGGCAGACAGACGGGGGGGTTTTAGGGCAAAGCGGGGGGAAGTTGTTGTTTTAGATAGTGTTGCAATTGTGACACGTGTGTACCTGTATCTCTCTTCTCCCTATCCGTTCCCCACCGTTTGCCCATCCTCTTTTTCTTTCTTCCTTTCTTCTTGCCTTTCTTTTTTCTCTATTATAATTAGTTTTTTTTTTGTTTGTTTTTTTTTCGGTTTTCTCTTTCCCTCTTGTCCCTCATCTTCCACTTATTTTTACTTTAATTCAAGTATACAATAGGTGCTACAGGGAACACCTCACATTTGCTGGGTTTTCCCATCCTCCACTGCCTCATTTCTGTGTGAACTGATTTAGGCTACCTACACTATCCCCCTTCCCCTGCATCTTGATATCCACTATCATCTACTGTCTCTCCTATATTCCACCCCCCACCTCCCGTTCTTTGATCCACAAAGTGTCTAACTCTTAATTTCTAATACCTTTGTTCTGTTTTCTGTCTATTATCCACTCTTGAAACTATTACCTTTCTTTTCTTTTTCCCTCTCTCATGAAAACAATAGCTGTGTAGTTCATACCATATTCCTCCCAAATTCAGTCATCAACTTCATAAAAGGTACTCTACCTACAGCTATAACTCTATACAATCTACATGAATCTAACCTCCATCCTTCCAGATCTCATATTCCTGCTTTATTAACATACATCACCAATACAACTTTACACTTTTCCCTTGCTTACACAATTGCCTTTCCCCAACACTAATACTTTCCTCTAAAGTGAACTTAACCAACAACAAGTAACTAGAATAAGAAGAAAAAAGTGACAAAGAGAAGATATAACACCTGTGCAAAAATAACAACTAATTAACCTCCAAGAGCAGACAAAGAAGCTAAGGAACTGATTAAATTCGTCAAAATAAAGAGATGACCAGAAAGCAACAAAAATCTACGAACCAAACCAATAATCAGGAAAACATGGCTGAATCCAATCAACAAACCAATAATCACGAAGGGGAGCAAAACTTGGCACAAGCAATGAAAGATCTCAGAACATTTATCACCGACAAATTTGATGCAGTAATGAAAGAGGTTAAAAACATGAAGACATCACTTGGAGGGGAAATTGCAGACATACGCAAAAACATAACAGATATGATGGGAATGAACACCACAGTTCAAGAAATCAAAAATACACTTGCAGCAAATATCAGCAGACTAGAAGAGACAGAGCAGAGAATTAGTGATGTGGAAGACAGTACATCAGAAATCAAACAGATAGTAGAAGGGGTCAATAAGAAGATAGAAAAAATCCAATTAGGATTTAGGGACCTGAATGACAATGCAAAACGCTCAAACATACGTATTATAGGCATTCCAGAAGGTGAAGAGAAGGGAAAGGGGTCAGAAAGAGTGTTGCAGGAAATAATGACTGAAAACTTCCCAAATCTACTGAAAGAGACAGATGTACATATCCAAGAAGCACAGCGCACTCCACAAGTCATAAACCCCAACAGGCCCACCCCAAGACATATACTTGTCAAATTATCCAATGCTCAAGACAAAGAGAAGATCCTAAAAGCAGCAAGAGAAAAGAAAACCATCACATACAAGGGAAGCTCAATTAGATTAAGTGCTGATTTCTCTTCTGAAACCATGGAGGCAAGAAGACAGTGGTATGATATAGTCAAGGTACTAAAGGAAAAAAATTTCCAACCAAGAATACTCTATCCAGCTAAACTAGCATTCAAACATGATGGAGAGTTCAAAATATTCGCAGACAAACAGAAACTGAAAGAGTATACCAACAAGAAACCTCCCCTTCAAGAAATTCTAAAGGGAGTTCTGCAGGAAGAAAGGAAAAAACAGGAAAGGCAAAGTTGGAGGAGAGTATAAGACCAACAACAACAACAAAAAAGACAAAAAAAAAATACAAACAAAATATGACAAACACAAATCCAATCAAAATATGGCTAACACAAATAATTCCTTGATAGTAATAACACTGAATGTCAATGGATTAAACTCACCTATCAAAAGATTCAGACTGGGACACTGGATAAGGAAATATGACCCATCCATATGCTGTCTACAAGAGACACATCTTAGACCCAGAGACGCATGGAGATTGAAAGTGAAAGGCTGGAAAACAATCATACAAGCTAACAATAACCAAAAAAAGGCAGGAGTAGCTATATTAATATCAGACAAAATAGACTTTAAATGTGAAACAATTGTGAGAGACAAAGAAGGATACTACATTTTAGTCAAAGGGAAAATCTGTCAAGAAGATCGAACAATCATAAATATCTATGCCCCTAACAAGGGTGCCTCTAAATACGTCAGGCAAACACTGGAAAAACTAAGTGAAAGAATAGATACATCTACAATTATAGTGGGGGATTTTAATACACCACTATCAATTCTGGACAGAACATCTCAAAAGAGAATCACCAAAGAAACAAAACATCTGAATAGTATATTAGAGGAGCTCGATCTAATAGACATATATAGATCGCTACACCCAAACACAGCAGGATATACATTTTTCTCAAGCGCACATGGATCATTCTCCAAGATAGATCATATGCTAGGCCACAAAGAAAGGCTGAACGAATTCAGAAAGATTGAAATCATACAAAACATTATCTCTGACCACAGTGGAGTCAAGCTGGAGATTTGCAAGGGAAAGAAGCCCAGATTTCAAACCACGATTTGGAAATTAAACAACACACTCTTAGAAAAACAGTGGGTCAAAGAGGAAATCTCAAAAGAAATCAATGACTACCTTGAAACAAATGATAATGATAACACAACATACCAAAATGTATGGGATGCAGCAAAAGCAGTACTGAGAGGGAAGTTTATAGCCATAAATTCATATATCAAAAAAGAAGAAAGAGCAAAAATTGAAGAACTAACTGCACATTTGAAGGAATTAGAAAAACAACAACAAAGTAACCCAACAGGAAGAAGAAGGAAGGAAATAACAAAGATAAGAGCAGAACTAAATGAAATAGAAAATAAGAAAGCACTTGAACAGATAAACAAGACCAAGAGCTGGTTTTTTGAGAAGATTAACAAAATTGACAAACCTTTAGCAACACTAACAAAGAAAAAAAGAGAGAAGATGCAAATACACAAAATAAGAAATGAGAAAGGCGATATCACCACTGACCCCACAGAAATAAAGACTATCATAAGAGGATATTTTGAAAAACTATATTCCAACAAAAATGACAATCTAGAGGAAATGGACAAATTCCTAGAAACACATAAACAGCCCATATTGACAAAAGAAGAAATTGATGATCTTAACAAACCAATCACAAGCAGAGAGATAGAATCAGTTATTAAAAATCTCCCAACTAAGAAGAGCCCAGGGCCAGATGGCTTCACAGGTGAATTCTATAAAACATTCCGGAAAGAACTGACACCAATCCTGCTGAAACTATTCCAAACCATCGAAACAGAAAGAACATTACCCAACTCCTTCTATGATGCCAACATTACCCTAGTACCAAAGCCAAACAAAGACATCACAAGAAAGGAAAATTACAGACCAATTTCTCTAATGAACCTAGACGCAAAAATACTTAACAAAATACTTGCTAATCGTATTCAACAACACATTAAACGAATTATACACCACGACCAAGTGGGATTCATCCCAGGTATGCAAGGATGGTTCAACATAAGAAAATCAATCAACGTAATACACCATATAAACAGATTGAAGGAAAAAAATCACATGATTATATCTATTGATGCAGAAAAAGCATTTGACAAAATACAGCACCCTTTCTTGATAAAAACACTCCAAATGATTGGAATACAAGGAAATTTTTTGAACATGATAAAGAGTATATATGAAAAACCTAAAGCCAATATTGTTTACAATGGAGAAATCCTAGACTCCTTCCCTCTAAACTCAGGAACAAGACAAGGATGCCCACTGTCGCCGCTCCTATTTAACATTGTCTTAGAAGTACTTGCTCGAGCACTGAGGCAAGAACCAGAAATAAAAGGCATTCAAATTGGAAAGGAAGAAGTCAAAATTTCATTATTTGCAGATGACATGATCCTATACATAGAAAACCCTGAGAGATCTACAACGAAGATTCTAGAACTCATAAATGAGTTTAGTAAAGTCGCAGGTTATAAGATCAATGCGCAAAAATCAGTAGCATTTCTGTACACCAATAATGAGCAAGATCAGGAGGAAATCAAGAAACAAATACCATTCACAATAGTAAATAAAAAAATCAAATACTTAGGAATAAATTTAACTAAAGAGGTAAAGAACTTATACACTGAGAACTATACAAGATTGTTCAAGGAAATCAAAGAAGACCTAAATAAATGGAAGACTATTCCTTGTTCATGGATAGGAAGACTGAACATTATTAAGATGTCTATCCTACCAAAATTGATCTACACATTCAATGCAATCCCAATAAAAATCAATGCAGCCTTCTTTAAGGAACTAGAAAAACTAACTATGAAATTTATTTGGAAAGGAAAGAGACCCCGAATAGCCAAAGACATACTGAAAAAGAAAAACGAAATTGGAGGAATCACACTACCTGACTTCAAAACATACTATAAAGCTACGGTGGTGAAAACAGCATGGTATTGGCATAAGGAGAGACATATAGACCAATGGAATCGAATTGAAAGCTCTGATATAGAACCTCACATATACAACCACATAATATTCGATAAAGCCACCAAACCCTCTCAACTGGGAGAGAGTGGCCTATTCAACAAATGGTGTCTGGAGAACTGGATAGCCATATGTAGAAGAATGAAAGAGGATTACCATCTCACACCTTATACAAAGATCAACTCAAGATGGATCAAAGACCTAAATATAAGAGCCAAGACCATAAAAACCTTAGAAAGCAGTGTAGGGAAACATCTACAGGACCTTGTAATAGGTAATGGATTTATGAATATCTCACCAAAAGCACGAGCAGCAAAAGAACTAATAGATAAATGGGACTTCCTCAAAATTAAAGCCTTCTGTACCTCAAAGGAGTTTGTCAAGAAAGTAAAAAGGGAGCCCACACAGTGGGAGAAAATATTTGGCAATCAGATATCTGATAAGAAACTTATAACTTGCATATATAAAGAACTCCTACATCTTGAAAATAAAAAGATAAACAATCCATTTAAAAAATGGGAAAAAGACTTAAACAGACACTTCTCCGAAGAAGAAATACAAATGGCAAGAAAGCACATGAAAAAATGTTCCAAATCTCTAGCTATCAGGGAAATGCAAATCAAAACCACAATGAGATACCATCTTACACCCATAAGATTGGCAGCTATGAAAAAAACAGAAGAATACAAGTGCTGGAGAGGATGTGAAGGAAGGGGAACACTCATCCACTGCTGGTGGGAATGCAGAAGGATCCAACCATTCTGGAGAACAGTATGGCGGTTTCTCAAAAAACTAGCCATAGATTTGCCATATGACCCAGCAATACCACTGCTGGGAATATACCCAGCAGAACTGAAAACAAGAACACAAACCAATATATGTACACCAATGTTCATAGCAGCATTGTTCACTATTGCCAAAAGTTGGAATCAACCCAAATGCCCATCAACAGACGAGTGGATCAATAAAATGTGGTATATACACACAATGGAATACTACTCGGCTGTAAGAACAAACACACTACAAACACATGTGATAACATGGATGAATCTTGAGAACCTTATGTTGAGTGAAGCAACCCAGACATTGAAGGACAAATACTACATGACCTCAATGATATGAAATAAACAAGCTGCCCTAGATAGCAAGAGACTGAACGATAGGCTTGCAGGAAATCGGAGGGTGGAGGAAGGATATGAGCCGATGTCTGCAGGGGTGGAATTTAAGACGAGATGGTGGTAAGTATGAACACAAAGAAGAGATAAAAGGGGGGCAAGGGGTTGCCTTTGCTTGGGGCTTTGCGGGTTTGAGGGTGGCTGGGGAGGGACGGGTGGGTAACGTTGCCCAAAAGTGGGGGGAGGGAGGGGTAGCATACGAACCAGGAGAGGGTCAGGTGTTGGTGGAGAGTAAAATGCCGAGAAAATCATATCAAAATATAATAAAGAGGGTTACCTGTTTAGAATGCTCGGAGGGGAGGGTCTGATGCAGGACGGGCTCCTGGGGAATGTCTAAATGCTCATTCTGCCAGAGTGGGTGACACCATGGGGTAGAAACCCAAGTAGTGAGAGTGGGGGTGGACCCACATCCTGGGGAGGACTAATGCCATCCAATAGAGGGAACTGTATCCCTCGAGAGAAAGGGTGGCTCCCAGGGCATTGGGGCAGTTGAGCAAGTTAGGCCCTGAACAATATTCCATCTATCTCTGGAAGTGGCTCCTCAGGAAACGGAGGTTGGCTATCACTGAGGGCACCAAGGTGGAAGGGAAAATGGACGTTAAATGTGTGGAACCAAAGTAAATGGGGGGTAAGAGAGGAGTTTCTTGAGAGTACACAAGGATGGATATAAAACATGTAATATTACACCATAACATATAGGAGATGACAGACTGATAATGTAAACCATAATGTAAAACATAGGATAACTAAAAATGTAAAGAACTGTGTATCCTAAAGTATGCACCATAATGTAAACACAGATGTCACCTTGTTAGAAAGCTAATGTCTCAGACTCTGTACATCACTTTAAGTAAATATGATATGAATAGGGCGTAAGAGTATCACTGTGGAAGGGAAAAGGTTTTCTGGTGGATGTGTGGGAGTGCTGTATATTATATATATACATTGCTGTGGTCTAGGACTCCTGTGAAGAAAAGCTGAATAATTAGGGGGGGGGGGGAGGGGGGGAAAAAGAAAAAAATAGGATGTGGAATTTTTTCAAGTCAACATTCTTTATCTAAGTTCTTTATCTAACTTTATCCAAGTTCTTTATCTATCCTTTAAACTCATCGCTATATGCCATTCCCTAGTAAGGGACCATGACATTATATTGGGCTTCAAATTTCGGGGAGTTCTGGATCACAGAGTGTTTCAACAATGGCAATGGAGGGATACTGGTATGGGATACCAATGACAGATGATATATGACTGACAGGGAGCTGTACAGAACATATGTCCAGGGTGCATGGTAATGTTTGGATATACTCATAGTGGCAATAATTAAAAACCACAGTAGGGGGGGTACTGGGTTCCCGGCCAGTGGTGCTCTGTCGTGGTCCCTAGGGGAGCAGCGACAGTCTCCCAGGTACAGTGGTGGGGACCGGGAGGGAGTGAGGGTTCAACAGTGAGTCCCTGATACTAATGACTATGCTTGTGAGCTGATAAACCCAAAATAATAACAAGGCCTAGAGCAACTTTGTGCCTGGGAATTTCCTTCTGTCAGCCTTCATGTTACTCAAATGTGGCCAGTCTCGAAGCCTAACTCAGCATCTAAATGCAATGCCTTCCCCCCAGCGTGGGACATGACACCCGGGGATGAGCCTTCCTGGCAACGAGGGACCACTATCAACTACCAACTGATGATGCAACTGGAAAATGACCTTATACGGAAGGTTCAATGCGGATCAGCAGAATATCCCTGTCTACATAAAATAACATGACTTTAAAATGCTGTTTGACCTAAAGTAAGGGGGAAATGGAAAGGAGAAATGAGTTTATATGGCTACGAGTTTCTAAAAAAGAGTCTGGAGGCTGGCAGAAGGTTTGCCCTCATGCACAACTGAGCAGAGTCAGAGAGACAGATAAAGCAGATACAACCCCCAGATATTGGTTCCTTTGAGGGCTAAAGAGACCCATGGGAGTTATGGTCATGGCCGATGGGGTTAACTACCAGGGCAGATGGCCCCTCTTTGGAAATGGTGTTTATGTGTGATGAATCTGGACTCAGATGGGATCTCCCTTCATAAGACTTTCATGCTAATGTGCTGGAGGTGCAGTTAATGTTGGGGTTTAAGATATATTTAGGGGATTTGAATCTCTGGACTGACAATGTGATAGCCAGATCCTGAGCCTCAACAGACTCCAGCACCTACAATCTGATTTATTGGACTTACCACACTCAGCTAAGATGGAGGTGAAGAAGGACAACCACCACACCATGGAGCCTAGAGTGATTACAACTGAAAATGGGAGGATTGCATCCAGCATCCAGGTGGAATCTGAGCCTCCTCTTGACATAAAGGTGCAATGGACACAACCAATCCAGTGTCCACATAGAAGAGGTGGCATTGGATTGGGAAAAGGGGACATAATGGACAAAGGGTATGGGGAAAGGCAGGAAGAGATGAGAGGTGGAGGCATCTTCGGGACATGGAGCTGCCCTGGATGGTGCTTCAGAGGTAATCACCGGACATTGTAAATCCTCACAGGGCCTACATGATGGAATAGAGGAGAGTATGGGCCATGATGTGAACCAATGTATATGAGGTGCAGAGGTGCCCAAAGATGTACTTACCAAATCCAATGGATGTGTCATGATGATGGGAACGAGTGTTGTTGGGGGGGGGGAGAGGGGGGGTGGGGGGGTGGGGTTGAATGGGACCTCACATATATATTTTTAATGTAATATTATTACAAAGTCAATAAAAAATAAAAAAATTAAAAAAAAAAAAAATTAACCAAAACAATTATCTATAAGTATATGCTCTCAATCTATGTGACATGCAGAGGTAGAAGAATCCAGTAGGACAGGATCTGGGACTAGATTTCTTGGTTGACGTCTTACTCCTTCTCTTATTAAATATATCACCTTCAGCAGATTGTTTAACTTCTCTGAATCTTAGTTGTTTTTTTTTTCGTTGTAAAATGGCAATGCAGTGAGAAGACAATTACATGATACATTTGGAACTTAACACAATCCCTCGCCCACAGCAAGTGCTCAAAACTATTAGCTTTTATTATCTCTTCACTACAGCATTATTCACTATGCCATGCACTCTTGTGACTGAAGGTTAATAAGTCACATTTGGGACAAGTAGGTCAGAAGAAAAATTAAGCCAATAATAATTCTGTGAAGTCCTGATTGCTCTAAGTATATACACATGTAGTTTGATTGTCCTTGCTTACTATGGAAACCTCAAATATGGTATAGTAATCATTGACGAGACACTTTATAGGGACATTAATTAATTAATATGACAATTTACCCATGGTCATTGGATAATTGTTATTAATTAGTAATAAATTAGTTAGTTTACAACCATACCAAAAATAGAGTGGGAGAGAAAGTGAAAAAAGAAGAGACTGTGATTCAGATTTTGCAAAATGATAAAAATTAATGACCAGAAAAAATCACCTTGCCTCATGCATAATTTTCACTAGGATCTCCCTTCTTTAGAACTACCTCTGCTACCATATCACTACCCCTGCTTTCATCTCTGTACTGAACTTCTCATTATATTGGAGATGGTCTTTCTCTGATGGACAGATCAGGTCACATTTACTGAATAACCCATTCACTTTAATTTCTTTATCTCTCTGCCAGCCACCTTAATATATGATGGCCTCAAAGATCCTTTGGAATATTATAATTTTGTGTGTTTAAAGCGTCATTGCCCTTTGAAAGCTTGCTTTCTTAATCTAATTATAGGAAACATTCCATCCTCTTTCTCCATCCCATAGCTAATTCCTGCTTCTTTGTGGTTCAGTGAGTGCCTCATGGCCAGCCCTCATTGCTTAGCCTGTGCTGTAATATTTCTGCAATTTTGGTCAGTGTAAGCATCGATAGTGTCCTCCACTTCCTTCTAACGTCCTTTCTCAGCACATCATGAATAACAAGTTTTATGTCATAGCACAGGTCACTTTACCTTTCCGCCAGTTACTAAAGACCACCCAGGGTCTGCCCAGGCAATGCTCAGGAGCTTTGTTGAAATCAGTTCTGAGCTCATTCAACACATGCCTATGTTTCTTCTTCAGATCCACAAATTAACTGTGTTCACTAGATGAACTGTGATGTCTGCAGGTAATCACATGATTTTCTTTTTCAGACTTATTTTGGAAACACTTCTCTCTAAGCTTTTCTTTTTCTTGAAATAGTTCTGTAAAAACACTTGTATTTTCCCGCAGTTGTTAACTGAGGTCAATTTTGCTGCCACAGCATCCACCGTCAACTCTCGTCTGTCTGCTCAAGATTATGACACATCTGTTCCTTTTGGGTGTTTTAGTCATGACCGTGACAGTCTTGAGCAGGACTGGCAAGGTATCCTGTACAACTTTCCCCAATCTGCACTTGTCTGGGGTTTTCCTCATGAATGGAGTACTGTTGTAGGTTTTTTGAAAGAATACCCTGGAGGTGAATACCCTTCTCATCACATCATATATAGGAGTGCATGAAGGCCAGGGGAATTAACAAGAGATCTTACTCTTATCACTTGGTTTTGTTGACATTTGTCAAGGTTTCCCTATTCTATTCCATGGAAACAAGTCACTAAATTGATCCTACCCTCAGAATAGGAGGGCGAGAGAAATAGGAATTAGGGCCCATTACCTAGAGGAGGTAAAATCTACATATATTATTTGAAATCCTTTTATTAAAAAATGTGCCTTCCTCTTCAGCATCAGCCCTTGTTTTTGCACTAAGGACACATCTAATTTCTCTTCTGAGAGTCCCTCTGGCCGCATTTTCAGCATTTCGTGTTCTTATTTGTATTTTTTTCTTTGTGTCAATTGTACTTACTCCATGTGTGTTTTTAACTTGTGCTTCACATTTTCTGTGGAACTCTGTTTTCTTCCCTTGTGACTCATCTTTTCTCCTAGTCTCAGGCCCCAGTCAGATAGCCTATGCTCCAATTCATTTGATGCTGTCTCCATCTTCAGTGAGGCTGTACTCTGCTTTCTCTTCACCTCCATAAAAAAGTACTCTTGCATCATTGCCCTTAATTTGAGGATGTCATTCCCAAACAGAATAGTCTCTTCTTACCAAGCTTACCTAACACCTTCATGCTGGTTTTTCTGCTACAACTGTTGTTTACCTCTAACTCCTCTGTTTCTTCCCTTTTCCACCCATGCTTCCATCTGGAAATCAATGTCTTTATTGTATCCTCCTTCCTCTTTTCTTCCTGACTGAAGGGGTCTCCTGGAATTCATTTGGGCAGATGTTGCCTGCTCAATTGTTTGATTTCCTCTTCCCTCATGAAGACCTGGTCTACGTGCAGCACTATTTGCCTTCCTCTTAACTTACTTTGTTTTAAGGCTTTCAAATACAGCTCTTTTTCCACACAGCTTACTTTGTTTGACAGTTATCGTCTTGCCTTCCTGAGTACACATAAACATTTTTTCCTCAGTATAAACAATAATTACTGTAAGTCTCTTGATAAATGTTACTATCATTTATTGGGTGACCAAAATGTGGCAGGCACTGCTCTCTATTTTATATTCATAGGCTTTTTGAATCCTCACAAGATACTGTTATTATATCTATTTTATAGGTGGGAAACTAAGACTCAGAAGCTTAAATTACTTGTCCATGTTCACACAGTTGATTTTAAAATTCCAAAGCTATTTTCCCCCACAATGTAATTCTGAGTTCTTCAGATCATTATTCAGATAAATCTTGAGCCCGTCTTTGGGATTTAATTCGTGATCTTGTTTAAATGAAAAGCACCATGGTGTGTGGGTAAACCTGTTCTCCTCTTACTATAAATTTTGAAGCTTCCATAAAAACCATGACCTTGAACAATAATTGAGCGAAGGATTTACTATATCCTTTACATGGGTGGTCTTGTGTAATCCTCCTAAGAACCCTATGTTGTAGATACCATTGTTACTCCCATAAAACATAAGAAATTGAATTTTAAAGAATTTTATTAACCTGCTCAACCTAATTACACAAACTAGTTAGTAGTCAAACTGGAATTAGAACTCGGGTTACCTAAATTGGAGTTCATTCTCTTAACTAACTCCCTACACATCACCATGTTTCTAGGGACTAATCCTATCTCATATTGCTTCCCTTCAGTTGCCTATACATATATTATCTGTCTGCTTTACTTTCATTCTTAACCTTAAATAATAATTATTGTAAGGGAAATGAAATTTAGAGTGAGTCTCGAAGGTTAAATGAAACATTTCATTTAGAAAACCATCATTTGACATATTCTCAGAATGATATACTCATCTCTAGGCCATTGAGGAGAGTTAGTCATCATGGAACATTAAGAGTTTAAACAGGTGTTCCTCACAAAAGAAGAGAGAGATTTGCATTCTGTTTCAATTCACATGTTCCTTAATAGGTATTCACTTTAAACACTACAGATTCATTTCAAAGCAACATATTCTTACAAATTTCCACGTATTGGTAATTTACAGGATTCTTTCTATTGTCGAATATTTTCAAATTTCATTATCGCAAATCTTAATGGAATGATCAAATACTTTCATTTGCTTGTAATATTACTGCATTCAACACCAGGCATAATAAGTGAAGCAAGGATCAGGGCTTAAAAAATTTTTAGATTATAGAGACATCATTAGGGTATTGTTCATAATGGGAATTTAACTTATCATAGGTAATTAGTACAACTTTTCTAGGTAGAGCAGAAGCTTGACAATTATTTAACAACTTAAGTTGAATGGAAAACCATCTCATGTAAAAAATAAATAAATCCACTTACATTCCATAAATGTACAGTGAATTAGAGAATTTGAAAGAAAAAGAGTTGCAGAAGGTAAGTTGTCCATGTTTCTAACAGTTTGCTCTGAATAGCTACATTCATGGCATCTCCTAGAAAAAAGGATGATAGCAAAATGACTGAAAAGTGTAGACAGTACACTGCTCTCCAAAAACCATTCCGAATTATTACTTCTGGTTACAGACTTCCCACTCTCAGATTTCGGTTCTCCCATCAAAATGAAATATGCAGGTATCTACCTCTTAGGCTCGGAGTGGTCCCTTGATATTAAAATATTACCACTCAAACACTGGGCCATGATGTGAAAATGACTATTTCTAAAAGTAAATAATGCAGCCTTTCTCTCTTAGACTATCTTTCCAATGACCCTTAAAATTACTGACCCCATCACTATAACAACCTCCCAGGAAGCAAGAGATTTTATGTTACAGTTCTGAATAGTGATTACGTATATGTGGTGCACAACTCAAGGAGTACAAAATATTATACACCACAAAAAAAACTGTTCTTCCCTTCTCAGGCCCTTCCTACTCACCCCGTTTACCTCCATAGAAGCTACCACTGGTGATAGTTTCTTGTGTGTTCTTCCAGCTCTAGTCTGCTTTTTTCCCACAAATGGCAGTATTGCATGCATACTGCTGTGCAGCACCTTTTAAAAAATTAACAGATTTATTGAGCCATAATTTACATACTACACAATTGACCCACTTTTAAATGTAAATTCAATGGTTGTTAATAAATTTGCAGTCACGTGACCATGAGTTTCAATTTTAGAACATTTCCATTACTCCAGAGAGATCCCAAATGTCCATTTGCAGTCATTCCTGTTCCTTTCCCAACTCCAAGAAACCATTCCTATTTTCTACTTTCTTTACTAATCTGCTTTCTGACTCTATAGATTTTCCTTTTCTGGACATTTCACGTAAATGGAATTATACAATATGCGAATTTTCATGACTAGCTTCTTTCACTTAGTGTAGCATTTTTGAGATTCATCCATGTTGTACTTCACGTCTTTCATTGCTGAGTAGTATTCCCTTATATGCATGTACTACATGTGGTTTATCCTTCATCAGTTAATAGACATTTAGATTTTTTTTCACTTTTTGACTGCTATGAATAATATTGCTCTGAATGTTCACACACAAATCTTGGGGCATTCAAATGATTTCACTTCCCTTAACTAGACTCCCAGGACTGGACTTCCTGGTTGCATGGCAAATTTATGTCTAAAATTTTAAGAAATTGCCAAGTGGATTTGCAAAGTGATTGTACCATTTTGCATTCCCCAAAGCAATGCATGAGGGTTCTAGTTCCTCCAAATCCTCATTAATACTTGTTATTGCCTATCTTTTTGGTTATAGCTGTGCTTGTGTATGTTAAGTAGTATCTCATAGTTTTAATTTGCATCCACTAATGATGCTTAGCAGTTTTATGTGCTTATTAGCCATTTGGTTTTTTTGTTTGTTTGTTTTTTATTTTGTTTTTTTTTTCAAGAAAAATATTTTATTTACAACAAAAAGTAAGAGAATAAAATATTTAGGAAAAATTTAACCAAGAATGTACAGGACTTATATATGGAAAACGAAAGAAACTTTAAAAAGACCTATATAGTTATTAGCCATTTGTATACTTCTGGTGAAATGTCTATTCAAATCAATTCCCCATTTTTCAAGTGGGTTATTTGTCTTTTTTATTGGGTTTTAAGAGTTCTCTATAGATTCTGGATACAAGTCCTTTATCAAATATATATTTGAAATTTTTTTCTTCCAGTCTTTACCTTATTTTTTCACCTGTACTATCTTTTGAAATATACATTTTTAAAAATTTTTGATGAAATCCAATTTATCATTTTTTTCTTTCATCAATCATACTTTTGATTTCTAAAGAATAATTATTTTACACAGGCATTAAGATTTTTCTCTTATGATTTCCTCTAAAAGCAGTATAATGTTTACTCTTAGGTTTAGTTCTATGATCAATTTTAAGTTAATTTTGTGTGTGTTGTGAGATGTATTTTTTTTCTTAACATGATCTTAGAGATTATTCTGTATTAGTAAATAGAGAGCTTTCTCAATCTTTGCAATGACCACATAGTATTCTTTTGAATAGCATGTAATAATTTGTTTATAGCCTTTTTTGATGAATATTTAAATTGTTCCAGTCATTGACTCTTATAATCTTTGTTGGGATGGATATATTTGTGCATGCATCATGTCATACATATGCAGGCATATATGTATAATACATTCTTAGGAAAGCAAATGCCAAGTCAAAGAATATATTCATTTTAGTTTTGATAAATATTGACAAATTGCTTTCTATAGAGTGTAAATTTTTTCCTGTTTATACCTGTATCAACAATATGTAAGCGTGCATGCATCCCAAGACCTGCCCAAAATACATCTTTTCCAAAATGTTAAAAAAAATTGTCATATATTTAAACCAAACTTTCCCCAGAATTATATATTCATATTATGCAGGACAGGGTTAACTCAGCAGGTTTAGGTTTCTCAAACCCTGTACTTTCCCAAGAAAGGCCTGACTTCCAGTCTGACTTTTTTTTTATAGCATGAGACCTCATACGTGGGAAGCAGGTGCTCAACCACTGAGCTGCACCCACTTCCCCAGATTGACTCTTGGCTAGCTCCCTGGCATGAGTGCTGAGCTTTTCGAATACTCTATCAGATAAGAGTGTTTCGTATGTCTGAGGACTTGGGCCACCAGTTTGATCAGATGGTTTAGGCTAACAATGTGATTCGTGTTGAACACCTGTTTTTGCTCTGGGAAGCTGGAGTCTATATGACTTGGTCACTGAAACATGCGCTGCATGCCTTTATGGAAGGCCCCCAATTAAAACTTTGGACACCAAGGCTCAGTTTAGCTCTCCCTGTTTTAGCATGAAGGCAACACTGATCCTGTTGTCACATGTCCTTGCAGGGAGAGTTAAATACTCTGTATGTGTAACTCTGTCAGGATAGGATACCTGGAAGCTTGTCCTGGTTTCTCCTAGACTTTGCTCCATGTGCTTTTTCCATTTGCTGATTTTAATCTGCATCCTTTCACTGCAATGAATTGTAATCGTGAGTATAACAACTTTTCTTAGTCCTATGTGTCCTTATAGTGAGTCATTAAGCCTGAGAGTGGTCTTGGGAAACTCCAACATATATATCTTTTCCCATTTTTCTATGCGGATTGTATTATTATTCCATATTTTTTTATATTAAGAAAATTAGCTCCTTGTGATACAAGTTGCAAATATTTCTCCTGATTTACTGTTTATCTTTTGGCTTTGGTTATTGTGCTCGATTCTGTGTAAAAAATTTTTATTGTTGAAACCAATTTTTTCATTTTTTATGGCTTCTGTGTTTCGTGTCCTGGTTAGAAAGGACTTTCTCTCTCTGATATTATTTAAACATTATTTTTGATATTTTCTTTTTAAAATTTAAGTATTTGATCCACCAAGAATCTATTTTTGTGTAAAGTATGAGGCAATGATCCAAATTAATTGCTTTCAATATTTTAGCCATTATTCCATCATCACTTATTGTCTAATCTACCTTTTCTACACTAATTTGAAATGCCTCCTCTATCATATATTACGTTTTCAAATGTATTGCAGCTTATTTTGACCTGGCCTATTCTATTTGTTCCATCAATCTGTTTTGCACTTCATGCACTGAAGCCAAACTCTTTTGACATTTCAGTCTGTAACAAATCTTAATCTCTTACAAAACTAATCTTCTTCCTGCTGCCTCAGCTTATTACTTTTCTGTTTCAGAAATTTCTTGTTATTCTTGTTAAGTGTTTATTTATATTTTAACTTTTTCTTGCATAACTCCAAAACAAATTCTATTAGCATTATGATTTAAATTATATTAAATTTATTCATTAACTCAGCAAGATGTTGAAACTTCTTATTTGAATTAGTGATACATTTTCCACTTGTTGAAATCTTTTTGTTCTTCAGATATTTCTTTGTACTCTCAACTATGGTTTAATACTCTTCTCCATTTCTGTACATCTAAACACGAAGATTTTGCTGCTTAGGATCTCTCTGCAGAGGCTAAAGAGAATGCAAAGGCTGTGTTTCTCATCCCCTCTTATTTTTGTTTATATTTGTAAGTGTAATATATTTCAGTATATATTGGTACATATAAAAGCTATTAGGCAAGACTTACTTTCCTCTGAAACCTGTAGCATTCTGGTGCTGGCTGCCAGCAGTCCTTGGGTTCCTGGCTTGTATCTCTGCCTTTCTTCATGTGGTAATTTCCTCTCATTTGCTCTGCTCTTCCAGTTTCCACTAACTTCCAGCTTTCCCCCCTTACCTTCTCTGATTTCTGGCTTCCAGTTTCTTCTCTTCATAAGGCCTCCAGTATTGTGATTGCAATCTATCTTCATTTACTTGGGCCACACCTTAACTAAAAATAACATCTTCAAGAGATCCTATTTACAATGGCTGCACACCCACAGGAATGTGGGATTAAGATTAAGGACAAGTCTATGTTGGAGCATGTAATTCAATCTACTACAGGCAGCTTCTTCTTGGAGCAGAAATTTTAAGGAGTGTAGTTGAGGAGGTTTGGGGGAAGGGCTTGTGCCACAGGGCTGTGTATATAACTAGATTCTTTTAGCCTCTTCTTCCAAGATAATTAAGAACTGATCTTGGGAAACGGACTTTGGCCCAGTGGTTAGGGCATCCGTCTACCATATGGGAGGTCCGCGGTTCAAACCCCGGGCCTCCTTGACCCGTGTGGAGCTGGCCATGTGCAGCGCTGATGCGCGCAAGGAGTGCCGTGCCACGCAAGGGTGTCCCCCGCGTGGGGGAGCCCCACGCGCAAGGAGTGCGCCCGTGAGGAGAGCCGCCCAGCGTGAAAAGAAAGAGCAGCCTGCCCAGGAATGGCGCCGCCCACACTTCCCGTGCCGCTGACGACAACAGAAGCGGACAAAGAAACAAGACGCAGCAAATAGACACCAAGAACAGACAACCAGGGGAGGGGGGGAAATTAAATAAAATAAATAAATCTTTAAAAAAAAAAAAAAAAAGAACTGATCTGTAGGACTACTCACAATGTAGACTCTTTCCCTGGCCTCAGTGAGAGGCTGTTCCATTCAAATAAGGGTTGTCAGTGTGATTCTTCCTCTTTTTCTGATACTTATAATGTCATCATCCTCTCTAATATTTCTATTAGAAAGAGCAAGAGACATTAGAGTAGAATATACCTGGATGCAAATCTTAGCTCCACTACTTCCTAAGTAAGTATCTAGCATGTTGCGTAGCCTCTCTGAGCTTCTCCTTCCTAACACACTCCCCCACACTCTCGCCTCCAAAATGGAATTAATAATATCCACTTCATTATGTAAGGATCAAAAGATGGAGTATAAAACACCTCTAGAACAGTGTCTGACACTAATGTAGATATGCAGCATATGGCAATTGTAGTGTTATTTTCACATCTCTAGAACGAGGAAGTAACTGTGTTTTTCTACTGGCAGTTTTTTTTTTTTAATTTTTTACAACACTTATGGATAGATAAATTCCAAGACAATCATTAAATGAATTAAATTCTTAAATCTTGATAGGTAAAATGACTGTAGGAACTTTATTCCTCAACTCAATAAAATAATTACCTCATTGTTTTTAAAGGCGTTAACAGTTTTAGTGTGAAGACAATGCCTTCAGTCACCATACACAAAAAAGATAAATGATTAATTCAGATGTTGTGGTTTAATAGAATTTGTAGTAGAAACAATACCTAACAATGGAATTGAAATTGTTTTCACAGTACACTGTGTCCTTTGACACACAACTGTTCCTTGAAGTAAGTCAAGTTTGTGTGATTATCTCCAGCATGGGTGAGGAAAAAAAAATTCAAAGACATATACAAAAAGGCCTTTGGGATCTGAATCCTAGGCTTTTTACTCTAAATTGTACACAATTAATTAGAAGAAACAGTGAATATAAAAAGCTAAAACAGCTATACTGCATTGTGAAATCCTTGAACTTGAAACCTACCACTTGGAAGTTTCTAGTTCAAACCCAAGCATCTAATTCCACAACTAAGGGCTTCAGAATGTTGGGCTTTCCTCAAACAAACTTAGTCTTGGTTCTGATTCTACACTAGGAGCTGCCTTTCTTCTAGGCCTGTGTAATGAAGATGCGGCTTAGATGACAGGCAGGCTTCAAGACCTTCTCTGGATGCCATGGGGAAGGGTTTTATTCAGGACCAGGTCCCAGTAGGAATCAGATAAAAACTTTGCAAACAAAAGGCCAATATAACCCAAGAAACTCTCAGTTATGAAAATGTCTGTACAGCTGCAAATAGCTGTGCTCCTCCAACCGTGTTGATGCATCTTCGACATAGCCATTATTCTCCCACTATACAGATTGTCCCAAAGTTCCATCTCCAAGGTTACGCCACCAGCAACTATTCAACACTAAAGTATTTCTGGAAGCAATTCATGTCTGTTTCTCATTGTTGTTTTAATGTCTGTGAACTTTTGTGAATCTCCTGTTTCTATAGAATTCCTGGAAACTAAACAATGCCTGTTCCTCCTTTAACTGAAAGTGTGCTTGTTTCAATTATGGAAAGAATTTTGATTATTTCTGAGTGGGCTTAATCACCTTTGTGTTTCAGAAATGAAAACTACAATCTTGGAGGAATATATTTAGATATAGATTTTAAATAAAAATATCGAGTATCTTACCATCAATAGACTTTCTGAAAAATTATTGATGTATTATCTACAGACAAAATTGAGGTATCCAACTTTTAAAATATTTTAATGAAGAATCTCAGCGAGCTCCAGGGAGCCCCGCATCTCAAAGCCGTAGCCTTGGCCGCCTACAAGCTGGTGCTGATCCGGGATGGCAAGAGCGCCCGGACCCTGGTGAATTGCTTCAGTGGCTGGTACAATGCCCACCGGAGCTCAGTGGAGCATGAGGAGGCGAAGCGCATCGGACAGGTGCTGTGAGATGCTGGCTAAGTTTGACATCTGCTTTGCTTCAGGGTAGAAGAGAGCAATTGGACTGTCCCTTCTACAGCAACATCAGGAAGCATCGCAGATATGCAGACCTCACTGAAGATCAGCTCCCCTCCTGTAAGTCTGAAGGACACTATTGTCAGAGCCCTGCCGTTTTGGAATGAAGAAATAGTTCCCCAGATCAAGGAGGGGAAACAGGCATTGATTGCATGGCAATAGCCTTGGGGGTGTTGTCAAGCATGGTGATTAAAAGAAAAACAAAAAACAAAAAACCACTAATGACTTATTTCTTCCCTAACCCAGAGATCTGGGTTCAGAAGGTTGGAATTAACCCTGAATGTTTAAGTGTTAAATTTACTTTTACAAAATGTATATAAATAAAACAAAAACCCTCTGGGGTTTCTAGTGGCAATTGAAATAATAGTCCCCATGTGGTCATCAGAAAATAAGTCATCCCTTACACCACAGTGGGATAAGTTCCTTGACTTCTAAGGAGTAGGAGAAGTTCACCCTGCTGTGTATTTTAGAATCTCTCCTTCTACTGTTAGGTGGAGAGTTCCTCCTCTGTTTTGTGACAGTGAAATGCCTCTTGATCATGTCAAAATGTGTCTTTCACTGTGTCTGATTTCTGAATCATGTTCCAGTTGCTTGGCCCTACCACTTGGGCTCAATACTCAGTGTGAGCATAACTATACTAAATCATTTTTCCAGATCAGTATAAAAATATCTTATGAAACCAACTTAAAGACATGAAAGTGCAACACTAAGAGATGTCTGTTCACTTAAATTAATCTTAGCTTCAAAAATTCAGGAGGGAATTTTCTCTTTGGTTTAAAAGGCAGGCATATTTTTCTCTTTCTTCTCTCATGTAATAGAGGGTGGATGGTAGAGGTTTTCCAGAATTGCTGACAGAGCCTGACCAATTGATTACCCTCTGCCTAAACTTTATTCACACCATACTCTATTGCAATGCCCAAGAGTGAACTGGGTGCTGTTGCTATCTTCTCTCTCTTCTCCTGTCTGAGACATAGAGCAAAGGTGGCAGTGAAAAGGTCACCTGAGTAGGAGAGAGCCAGGTACCCTCACCCTGCTGCTTCTGTACATCCCTCAGCTGATGTAGTTTAAACTTTACCTTTCAGGTTAAGTGGGAAGATTTGCTAACTTCTATAATAAGGGACTTTAAATGATGCTATGTACACACACACACACACACACACACATTTAGGCTGTTTTAGAGTTCCTGAGCTGAGTTTCCAGAAATAGAAGGCCACTGCCACTGATTCAATTATTACCCTTGCCCCAGCAACAGTTAAAAGTTGCTGCTCTCTATAAACCATTGGTCAAAGGGCTGTGGAAAGAACAAAGGCTCAAATGCCAGCTTTCACCACGTCATCTCCAGCAGATACAAGCTTTTGATTCTCAGTCTTTCCTCCTACAAAACTAGGATGACAACACAACAGACTTGGGAGCTAGAAAGTCTGGGTTCGAATCTCCTCTGTTACTTTACTCTCTATATAACTGTGGACAAGTTACTTAATCTTTCTTTTCCCATCAACGAAATGTGGATAATAATAGTACCTACCCAAGTGATTATTGTGAGGATTTTATGATTGTGTATGTGTACATACACAGAAACATATTGATATACACCTAAACGTATGATATATACTCTTATAAATGCCACAGATAACAGTGCAAAACACAAAGTAAGCAAAGCTTGTTTAGCTTATTTTTATTTTTTAATATACTTAAAAATTTTTTAAAGATTTAAAGATTTTTAAAGATTTTAAAGATTTAAAGATTTAAAGACTTTAAAGATTTAAAGATTTAAAGATTAATGTTACATAAAGATTAATGTTACATAAAAAATTTAGGGGATTCCCATATGCCCCACTCCCTACCCCTCCTACACTTTCCTACACTAACAACATCCTTCATTAGTGTGGTACATTTGTTGCAATTGATGAACATGTATTAGAGCATTGCCACTGAAATGGATTATAGTTTACATTATAGTTTAATCTCTCTCCTGCACAATTTTGTAAGTTATGACAAGATATATAATGGCTTGTATCTGTCATTGCAACGTCATTATTTTTATTTTCATCATAGACTTCTTGAAAAAATTTATAAGGTAAAGTATGTCAAACATAGCCCTTGAAACATTGCAGGCATCCAATAAATAGAAAGCGGTATGCTGACTTGTTCTAGATAAGAATACTAGCTTTGTAATCAGCCAAGTCTAGATTAGAATTCTGCTACCTCTTCCTTCATCTTTCCCTACACCTACCTGTCTGCTTCTTGCACACTCTTCCCATCTCAGTCACTGGAAACTTCATTCTTTCTGTTCCTTAAGCTAAAAGCCTTAGAATCATCCTTGATTCCTCCTTCTGTCATCAAATTCTGTTGATTCTACCTTCCAAATGTATCAAAAAACTGGCCACTTTTCTCCCCATCCATTGCTACCACCGTTGTCCAAACCACTCTCATCTCTCACCTGGCTTATTTTAATAGCATCCTGCTTGGTTGCACCAATTTTTCCCTCTCTCCGCTTTACTTTATTCTGAACACAGCAGCAAGAACCCTTTGAAAATGTAAGTCACTCCTCTGCTCAAAATCTTTCAATGGCTCCCCAAAGTAAGAAATGAACTTATAACAACCTACTAGGCTCTATATAATTTGCATGCCCCATACCCTGACATTAACTATCTGACACCATTTCTGCTTCTTCTTTCTTGCTCACTCCACTTAGACCACACTGGCCTCAGTTGCTGCTTTTTGAACACACCAGACAAACTCTTGCCTTACGACCATCTCACTAGCTGTTTTCTTGGCCTGGAATATTCTTCTCACAGACAACTTTATGCTTCTCTTCTTTACCACCCTCAGGTTGGAATTTTCCTGACTACCTTATTTAAATTTGCAACCTTCACTCAACTGTCTTTATTTTCATCTTCCTAGATTATTTTTTTACAGATTTATTATCTAAAACATAGCTATTTCATTATTTATCTTATTAATGATCTATATTTCCTCATTTGAATGTAAGCTCCTTGAGGTTAAGGGACTTGTATCTTGTGTTAACTGATGCATTCCCAGAGTTTGGAACATCTCCAGTGCTGAGCACATAATATGTGCTCCATAATCATTTGTTTAATGAATGAATGGAGAGATCGTCTTAAATAAGATGCCATCTTTTGATGTTGAGTACCAATAAGGTGAATGAACAAGTGTGTGAACATAACAGAAGAGACAAGAGGAGAGTTTTAGGAATTTTAAGGAGCTTGCAAACTTAGGATGTGGGTTTGAATATTACACACATTTCAATCCATCAATAATTCCAATGGATTTGGATGATTTATACCTGAATGTCAGTGTATAAAATTTTGGGGGTTCAAAAAGATAATTAATTTCTCCCAGGAACTTTCTTTTTCAGGACTCGCTATGATTCTCATATATATAACTAGTAATGATAAATATAGAATTTACTTACTGAATGCTTAATATATTTAAGGCATGCTTTATCTTCTTTGATCATTACAAAAATTTATTTCCCATGTAAAAGCTTTGGGATCCATATATAGATTTGGGATTCATAACTAGGACTGTCTAACTCGGAAACCTGGTTCCTAATTACTATGGTGTACCATGCACTTGGCTAAATCACTATTTGAAATAAAATTCTTAGGAAGTAAGAATTTTATAGTAAGAGCTTGTTCAATAGAAAGCTTTGCATTTATATTTGTAAACTGTTAACTGTTTCTTGACTAATTAAAGTATAGGCCAATAGACAAGGACCACCTATTGGTCTAATTTAAGCCTACCTTGCTATATCCCTCAAAATATTCAAAATTGATTGTAAAATAATTTAGCAAGTAATTGGATTTCATAGTCTTTCTTTCCTTACCTTTATTCGAAAAGGTTATGCTTTCCTTAGTAGAAGTAACTACGTGACTAAATATTGATGCTTTTTAATATAAGAAATTACTTCTCCTTTGTTTAAAGAAGATGGTACTTTCACAGACTCATTCACATGTCTCATTTTGTGAGATACCTGAATTGCCATGGTCCACTTGAGGAGATACAAAATGAGAAAGTGTGAGCCGTACCTAAAGTATCTAAGGACTTTGTTTAGAATCTTCAAATGAATTTAAATAAAAAAGTCTGGTAAGCAGAAATTGCAATTTGTGATCACTTCCATAGGAGAGTAAAAAAGATTCCCATGGTTCTATTCAGAAATTACAAGATGTATAAGGCTGCTATATGTTTCTAAAATACCTATTGATTTTCACAGATTTTCTAAATGTGAAAAGTATTAACATGAAGAAACCACTCATGACTATTCTTAAACCATGGTTAAAATACAATTCTTTTAATCTGTAAGATGTACTTGCATATTCAGTTAAATAAAGTTTTATGGGAGTTAAACCAAGTAATTATATGCTTTCTTAATAATTGTCTTAATAATTTCTTTACAGTTCTCACAACTTAAACCAGAAAAAACACCCCCCCCATTAATGTCACTCAGTTATATCATTAAATAATTCCTTAAAATTAAGAGCAGTATTTCAAACTTTCCTCCTTCTATTTAGGTGGTAATGCCAGTAATTTTTAAATGTCCCAATTTTGTCTACATGGCTTTACAGTCTATCAGACAAATCCATGGGTGTGCAGACTTTCTCTTTCTTTCTTTCTTTCTTTCTTTCTTTCTTTCTTTCTTTCTTTCTTTCTTTCTTTCTTTCTTTCTTTCTTTCTTTCTTTCTTTCTTTCCTTTTAGGGTAAAATGTCTTTTATTTTTGCAAACACAACAGAAGAATGTGAATAATGTACATACAAACTAGTGTTCTACCAATGACAGCAATAGCTATGTATTGCTTCACATAAAATTTGAGAACATTAGTAAACCAAACATATAACCTTCTTATGGTTTCTCTTTTTTTTCTCTTTTATTTTATTATCTTTTTTAAAAAAAAGATACATAAATCACACAAAAGGTTACATTAAAAATATAAGAGGTTCCCATATACCCAACTCCCCACAGACTTTCTTTTATATTGAATTCAGTTCAGGTGATACAGCCATGGCATAGAAAACCCAAATGCATCCTTAAGGTTCCTTAGTTCTGGTGGAGATTTGTTTAAAGAGATTCAGTTCAACAGTCAAAGGTATCTTAAAAGGCATGGCATTTCTTACTGACAACTAAGAAAGATTCACCTCACAACCTGTCTTAGCACTGGTCAAATTTTCATGAACACAGAGGGCCCTTCAGAGCATCTTACGTATGAAAACCCCAAGGAGTCTACAACACCCAGCCTCCAGCGGTCTTTCTCTCGCTCTCCTCCTGCCTGGCAACTCTCTTCTTCATGTCTCAGTAATGAAGAGCAACCAGGCCTCCCCCCCTGTCTTAGTGAAGCCCTTCCTTTTCAGGAGGGCAGATGAAAGGAAGATTTGAGAAATTAGAGTTGAGTTTGCAGCATGCTCCTTTTCAAATTGTTTTAACAGAGGTAGGACCCAAACTCAGTCATTTTTTCTTTCCTGTCATAGTTCATCTTTAGTGGAGGATGGAATAAGAGCATCCTGCCTGTTCAAATATACTTGTTCTTACAGAAAAGTCTATGTGAAGACATCTAATATCCTAATATTCTAAATCACATTATACACAAAACTTAGATCCAACTCTGCATATTGCTGATCTAGTGTATAAAGAATATTTTAAAAAGAACTAGGTAGGAAGGTTTTTTTTTTTAATATATGTGGATTTTTTTCTTTTTTAAAAAAAATTTTATTTTTTGTTTATTTCTCTCCCCTTCCCCACCCCCAGTTGTCTGCTTTCTGTGTCCATTCGCTGTGTGTTCTTCTGTGTCCGCTTGGATTCTTGTCAGCGGCACCAGGAATCTGTGTGTCTTTTTATTGTGTCATCTTGTTGCAGCAGCTCTGCGTGTGTGCGGTGCCACTTCTAGGCAGGTTGCACTTTTTTCTTTTTGCGTGAGGCGGCTCTCCTTATGGGGCTCACTCCTTATGTGTGGGGCTCCCCTATGCGGGAGACATGCCTACATGGCACGGCACTCCTTATGCACATCAGCACTGCGCATGGGCCAGCTTCACCACACAGGTCAGGAGGCCCTGGATTTGAACCTCGGACCTCCCATGTGGTAGGAGGATGCTGTATCCATTGAGCCAAATCCACTTTGCTAGGAAGGTTTTTATGACACACTGAAATTATACATAGCCCACCATTACTGACAGGGGTCCAGCTCAAGGAAGACCACTTCATTAAGTATGATGCTGACATGATTATTTCTGCACAAATGTTGAAATAAGTATATAGATGGCCAGCTGATGAGCTTGCCTGCTGCTTGTTTTTGTTTAATTATTTTATGGATTGAAGCTGTTAAATGAGAACATTTTGACAAGAAAATGTCTATCAGTATGAAAGTGTAAGTCTCAGGTTCTCCTTTTTTATAAATACCACAGCATTTTTATTACAGCAGGGGAAATGGGTAGTACATTTCAAAGTATCTTTCCATTGTCATTAGTTCTTCAATTAGATTAAATGGAATTGGTATTCAACAATTAGAATGTTAGTTAGTTGACTCAATGACTGTCTTTTGTTGCTTTTTTCTCCCAAGTAAACTACCCTCTCATCTCCTGTCAGCACATTCTTCTGTATTTTCCTCCCAGGATGTAGAAAATTTTATTCTTTTGCATTTCTGCTTGATTTTCAGAGTGTTTTTGTTTTAACAAAACTTGATTAAATTTCAACTCCAAGAAGATTCTAGCTAAAGATTACAGAAGACTTCTGTTTTCTCTCCACTCATATTAGCCCTTTTTGTAATCATATGGTTCATTACAAAGAAGACAGACTTTGTTTCATTGCTGTATACTTTTGTTGTTGGTGTAATTTTTTGTTGCTTGCTTTTACTTTCAGTGCATTTAAAGGAAACTTTATTATCCTGGTGTTCTCAGTTACCTGGTGAGTTAGCATGCAGTTTGTTTACTAAAGATTGCTGGTATCTTCTGCAAACACAGTCATTAGAATGTATTCTGTGCTACTTAATTGGGTGGAAATTGTATTCTTGGTTATTTTACAGTCTAAAGATTACATTTTAATGTAACTTGTAATGTTACTTTTCTTTTCCTTTTTTTTTTTTTTTTCTTAAGGGGTTGAAATTACTAGATAGAAGCTGTTCTACCATGAAGAAAAAGCTGTTCTGGAATTCTGAGACAGCTGGTCAATTAACTTGTGAGATGTCAGGGGAATCAAAAATTTAATTGTCATACAAGAGAGCTTAGTAATAGAAGAGTCTTCAAGGTCTAGGTTATGGGACTAGGTTATGTGAATATGGAAAAGATCCAGTTATCTGATATTAACAAAGCCAGTGTATTAGTCAGGGTTCTCTAGGGAAACAATCAATGAGAGATATCCGTCAATAGTATGCAGTTTTTTAAGAGTTTCTTATGTGACCATGGGGATGCACAAGTCCAGGTTTCACAGGCAGGCTGCAACCAGGGTCTCCAGTGCAAGTCCAGTGAAGGTTCTTGACGAATTTTGGGAGATGTTGGCTGTCCAAAGACGAGCTGGGAAATTCTCACTCAATGCTGGAATCACATCCCCCTTTAAGGCATTCAACTGATTGGATAAAGCATCACTCATTGCTGGTGGCAATCTCCCTGACTGATGTAATTGTAATCAGCTATCTATGATTTACCACTGCAGTAAAGTCAATGGTGACTAAAGTCCATTAAATGCCCAGTGCTTCTTGACCAAACAACTGGACACAATTACCTGGCCAGGTTGACACAGTAGCCTAATCATCACAGCCAGTGAAGAACTTCTGATATGCTATATTGAGCATAGATAATTGGTGTTTGAAACAACAACCTTGAGACACTTGAGTTTGCATATATTCTTGGTCTTGGTTCAAACTCTGGTGTGTGTGGGAAAATCAGATCTCTTCAAGAGGTTACTTCAGTTTAAGGTGTGGATAACTGAATCAGGTCAGACTTTAATCCAGATTACTTGAATCTTTAATAAGCAGAGTGAAAGTCAGATGGAAAAGAAAGCCACAGGCAGCAGCCAGAAGCTAGAAATCCATGGAACCTGGAAGTGAAGGGAGACTATGCCACCGTGTGCATTGCCATGTGACAGAGAAGCCAAGGGACCTCAGAGGTTGCTGGCCAGGCAGAAGACACTGATCCTGCAGGGAAAGCAAGCCTTCTAGTTTTTGGAAACTGTGAGCCAATAAATTCCTGTTGCTAAGCCAACATGCTAAATTGTTATTCATTTTATTTAACAGCTAGGAAACTAAGACAGATTAAACTATTTTTCATGAAATTTTTAAAGATTATGTTATTACATTCAAGTATTTAGAATCATACATTGTATTTAAATATACACATACATATATTGTATTTTATTTACTAATTCTTAAATAATGAGATAAGTTTACCTCTCAATCGTTGAGGACAGACTGGTTTGCTATAATGAATATGTCTTCAATTTGAAGGAATCTAAAGACAACCTATATTCACTGAATTTTGTACTATAGCAAGTGGCACCTAGACTGAGTTTCAGTTTATTATACATTTGGGCCATAAGAACTGTAACAATCATTACTGTTACTATATATTTTAAGGTCAGGTAAATATGAACTAAATTGATTAAAATAGTTGGACACTGACATTGCATTAATTGGTTCTTAGAAGGGAAATTTCCCATAGCTACAATATATGACCAGATACTTTGTTTTCTTTACTTTTACCCACAGATGGTTAGTCTCTGGTACTTTCTGATGGCTAACTGGTATTGCTGTGCAGTTATAAGCAGCTGAAATTAGCTAGCTCTGTAGGACAGGCCCACATCTTCAGACCTCTCTAACCACTGTTGTCAGCATGTTTGCATGTTTCTTCAAGGAGAAAACCCTTTTTCTTCTTTTAAATATCTACCATCTTGGAGTGGCAAGGTAGAATTCCAAGGTTATATATATTTGCATGTGTGTGTGTGTGAGTATGTGAGTATGTGTGTGTCTGTGTGTGGGGAGGGCAGGGTCCCAATGTGATAAGTAGTCCTTTTAAAAATTCTTCCTGTTATATGACTAATCTTAAAACACAGACACAATTTCATAAATCTAATGAATAAATGGTAAATAGTGTGAGTAAAAAGTGCTTTTTATAATGGGAAACTGCCATGCTAACCAGGCCTAGGCAGCAAAAAATTGATTATTCATTCAACAACTTCATCTTGAATGGCAAATGAGTATTTCGTGTTGATGAGATTAGATAAATACAACCTTCCATTTTTAGAAAGGAAAAAAGATGATCTGTTCTGCTACACTTTTCTCAAAAAAAGAAAATCAGAGATTTAGCTGTATTTGATGAAGCTGAATTGGATTGATTTTCTGAAAACATAGCAAGCTCACATTTACCAGGAAAGAATAATATCCTCCAGTTATCTTTATGATAAAAACATGGAAACTCAGAATAATAGGGTTATATATTGGGAACCTAACAAAAGGTCCTCAATATATGCTTGAGGAATGGATGGAAGAACGCTTGCCACCATCAGGCTTGTTCAGCCACCGTCCTTGGGTGGTCCACGAAGTGCCAAAGTCACATGTCCTTGACTTCATTATATTCTTCTGTAAAGGCGGTTCTTTTCTATAGGAAATCTTATAAAATATCATATTACTCCCTAATGGTTTTAGGATATACACTACTTTGATCAGGGAGTGTCATTAAGTCCATATTAGCTTGAACCTGAGAAAAATAAATTTCTAAGTCAATTCAAAGTTTAAGTTTTATCTTCTGAGTGGTGCTCTGGCACTCTGCTTTCCTGTACCGCCTCACCCCAGCCCCTTTGCTATCCCTCAGAGGAGTCCAGGTCTTTGATGGCATTTCATTAGAGTGGGTAAAACTTTCAAAGGGGTTGAATATGACTCCATTTCAGGCAACCCAGCCTTGGATGAAAACTCCTTTTTAGGGCAGAGGCGTCAAGGAATAAGTGAACAAGTAAGCTGTGTTAAACAGTAAAAAAGACCATACCCATGATGCAGCCTAAATTGCATTGGGCTTTGGGACCAAAATTCTAGTTGTAAACAATGTGTTACTTTAATTTGGAAAACACTGAGGAAAACATTATTGGGCTAAACCAGGATTTCAATAATCTCAACCCTTTGGCCAAATAGTATTCTAGTTTCACCTCGAATTCACCATCATTCCCTATAAAACAAAACCAGAGGGATACTTAACTATTTGAGAAATGTTGTTTTTAAACATATGATAACATTATTTCTCTACCATATCTAATAGTAATAGATAACATTTATGTAGTACTTATAAAATGCCAGACTCTGTAAGTATTTTACATGGAATACCTTATTTATTCCTCAAAACAATCCTATGAAGTCAACAGTATTATTCCTATTTTTAGGTGAGGAAACTGAGTCTTTTTTTTAAGACTTATTTTTTATTTATTTCTCTCCCCTTCCACACCCCCCCCCCCCATTGTCTGCTCTCTGTGTCCATTTGCTGTGTGTTCTTCTGTGTCCGCCTGTATTCTTATCTTTGGCACTAGGAATGTTATGTCTTTTTTTGTTGCATCATCTTGCTGCATCAGCTCTCCGTGTGTGTGGTGCCCCTTCTTGACAGGTTGTGCTTTCTTTGCATGGGATAGCTCTCCTTGCAGGGTGCACTCCTTGCACATGGGGCTCGTCTATGTGGGGGACACCCCTACATGGCATGGCACTCCTTGCGCGCTTTAGCACTGCACATGGACCAGCTCACCAAATGGGTCAGGAGACCCTGGGTTTGAATCCTGAACCTCCTATATGGTAGGCGGACACTCTAGCAGTTGAGCCAAATCTGTTTCCCCAGAAACTGAGTCTTATAGGGGTAAGATGTAAAGATTTTCCCAGCTTACTGAAGGACAACACCATTTACCCAGTGACTCAAATCAGAAATCAATGAAATCGAGTATTTCTGAATACCACTCTTCCTTACCTTGCAGGCAATTCATTGCCAAGTCCTAGGGATGCTATCTCCAATGGATTTCTTGACTTCAGCCTCTTTTCTCCAGCTTCATTAGGCTACCGTTATTGGAACACACTTCTCATGGGGTCTCCTTACTTCACTGCTTGCTTGTTGCCCACCATCTTCTCGGCACACAGGTCTTTGAGTTCCTTGAATGTGCCAAGCACAGTCCCACCTCATCGTCTTAGCACAAGTCTTAGCACTGAATGCAGTGCTCTTCTCTGCACTGTCACTTGGCTAATTCCTTCTGACCCTTTATATCCTAGTCTTAAATATTAGCTCCCCATAGAAACTGGCTCTGACCAAACTATCTGAAGTGAGTTCCCCCATTCTCATTTCTTCTTTCATAACATAAATTACCATGTAAAGTCATATTATTCATATGCTTATTTTTTGGACATGTCTTCCACTAAAATATGTATTCCAAAATGTTCCCTAGCTAAACTCAGTAGAGAATAATAGATATTCAATAGCAAATTTTATGTTTTTTTAAAAAAGATTTATTTTATTTATTTATTTCTCTCTACCCTCTTGTTTTTCACTTGCTGTGTCTGTTCGTCTTCCTTGTTTCTTTAGGAGGCACTGGGAGCTGAACCTGGGACCTCTGAGGTGGGCGAGAAGTGCCTAATCCCTTGAGCCACCTCTGCTTCCTGCTTTGTTGTATCTCTCATTATGTTTTTCCTCTCTGCATCTCTTGTTGCATAATCTTGTTGCATCAGCTCACCACACCTGCCTGTTGCATCACCTTGCTACTTCTTTAGGAGGCACCAGGAACTTCTGCTTCCTGCTTTGTTGTGTCTCTCATTATGCTTTTTCTTCTTATGTCTCTTGTTGTGTTAGCTTACCATGCCTGCCCATCATGCCAACTTGCTGTCTTCTTTTGGAGGCACCGGAATCCAAACCAGCGACCTCCCATGTGGTAGGCAGGAGTCCAATCTCCAGAGCCACATCTGCTTCTCTCAGTAACTATTTTTTGATTGAATGTGATTTGTTCCCAGACTTTGAAATTTTATGGAGTAATGGTGTTTAAAACAGGAATTTGAGAGGATGAATACAGCATTACTGACTTAGCTTTTCACCAAAGAGTAACATTAAAACCTGCGTGTGTTTGTGTATAGTCTACAACCACACCATTCTTAAAAATAAAGTTTGGAAAATTAAATAAAGTTACTTTCGTGTAAAGATCATCACAGCTTCTTACTTTTATTACTTAATGTAGACCTATATAGAAGCATCATCCAATAAGGATGGGGCCAAGACAAAGCCTTGCTCTGCTGAGGCTCACTACCTACTCATTCTCTCACCAGGCTTATTCAAATGCAAAGAAAAGTTGTCTTAAGAATGTTAATGGTAAATGGTAAATATATAATAATTATTTTTTAGGTGTACAAACTTTAATATCCATGACATAATAAAAATACAAAGAAAATTTGGAATGGTAGAAATCAAAGAAAAATAAACATACAAGAACCAACTTAAAACCCTTGCATAAATAAATATTGAAAATGGGTTTTGTATTAAAGTCTGCCTTCTTAAGCCAAGTTAAAGCCAAAACCACTCAGACTGCATTCTCTCCCTCTTATTCCCCCAAAGTGAGAGAGAGCAATCAATGGCTGCCTGGCCGCAGGCAGTTACAAGAAAGCAACACCTAGAGCCAACTCCACGCTCGGGAGAATACTGTGCCTCCTCCTTGTGGTTTTCCATGCCCTACACATTCAGAGAACCTTCTCTAGGACTGAACTATAGAAATGATCCCTGAAAGGATAGTCTTAATATATAGTGATTTTAAGAGAGTATCATGTTCTGAAAGGATAAAACAATACTGACGTGGAGTCCTAAAATTCAGCATCTTACTCCATCATATCTGTTTCTTGCCTTTGACATAAAAATGACCTTAAGATTTAACTGAGTGAACATACTGAGCAGAGACCTTTTTTTTTTTTTTGTTATGCTATGACTATAGTGAAGGTATTTCTTTTTGTAAATTTTTTTCTTATTATAAATATAATCATGTTCACCATAGAGAACTCTGAACTTATAAGTAACGAACAACTATTAAATTAATTAATTAAAATAAATAAATTCCTCCTTTCTAGCATGCAGAGATAGTCATTGGTAATTTTTTCAGTGTGTGTCTCTCCAGTCTTTTTCCTATGTATTTGTATGTTATTTTGCAACCTCTTTCTTTCCTAATAACAATGTATCATTAAAGTCATTTAGAGAAGGCATATAATACCTGTGTGAGTTAAGGTATTTTCATGATATAATTATATCTACTCTACTACACTTTGAAAAGTACTACACTTTTGAAGAAGAGAAACTTGCAATTTTATAATCTATTAGTCTGTCCCTTTAGTGTCTACAGTGGTGATTTTATAAAAGTCCATTACTGAGCCAAAAGTAAGTTCTTGAATGATTTGATAATATCAGTTTCAACTAAGTGTCATTGTGATATGCCTAATAAGGTTGTAACACACTGAAGTGCATTCTTAAAGTCTGCTGGATATATTGATTATACATCAGAAATACCTTTAAACAAATTCATGAGATTCTTGTCAAAGGAGAGGTCTGGCAGTTTAACTTATTAAAAAAAAAAGTTGATTGATTAGCATCAAATTTTAATATAGAGAGTCTCACCTAAAAGCCCTTCTGTTATATTGTATGAACATACTTCCTCACTGAGCTAGTATTTCAATTTGCCCCTAGTCATGACATTTCAATCATATTTAACATAGAGAGTTATATTTACTCCTCCTGCCTCCTGTGCCATTCACCAAAACAAACTCAGGTGACCTGACTTATTTATGTTGCATTTATTTTTACTTTTGGCAATGGCAATTCATCATCTTGCAAATTATGGGATGAGTAAGTTTCCTGTTGATGCTATCTTGTGATGATATGTAACTCTTTAACTTATAAATTATGTTCACAACCATTATTTTATTTGACACATTTAATCATCACACAGGGTCGGAGACTCAGTTTGGCCACTTTGCAAAATGAAAATTGAAGTTTAGAAGGATTAAGTGATCTGTCCAAGCTATTATAACTAGTTTTCCATTCAAATCTTATCACTTCTATGTTAGTGTGCTCTTTCTGTATTATATTTCATCATTTTGTGATTAAGAGACCGAAAACTAAGAAAAAATTAAATTTTGAAAAAACAAAAAATTTTGCCAAGTGAAGAAATATCTTATTTTCTCAATGTAAGATAATTATTAATATAGGATATGGAGGATGTTGTAGATACTATTATTTTCAGCCAAATCATAAAATAAACAATAAAACTAGGAGTTTACTGTAAAATTATCTTTTTAAAAAAGCAAAAATCTATTACCAAAATGACATTCACACCAAAACAAATTGTAAATATGCTGTAAAATAATGAATTCTTATCCAATTAAAATATAGAAACATTCAGTTGATTATCATGATGATCCACAAGTATTGGAGTTTGGAACTGGTCAAGGTAGTAATTGGAAAGGCCTGAATAACACAGACAAGGTCTATATGAATAGAGAGGGTTGTGATAGGAGCTAGAACAACAGATAGATTAGAGATTAAATTAGCAGTTTCCAGACCTGTTTTTTTAATTTTTTTAAATTAAAGTTAATAGATCACAAGGAATGTTACATTAAAAAACATAAAAAAACAAGAAACATAAGAGTTTCCCCATATAACCCACTCCTACCCCCCACCACATCATTTATGTAAATTGTATTTTTTTGAAGAGACATACAGCACACACAAAAAATGTTACACTAAAAAATGTAAGAGGTTCCTGCATACCCCCCATCCCCCATCCCACTCCTCCCATACCAACTACTGCCCTCATCATTGTGGTGTACTCATCGCACTCGGTGAACACATTTTGGGGCACTGCTGCACTACACAGATAGTAGTTTACCCTGTAGTTTGCACTCTCCCCCAGTACATTCAGTGGGTTGTGGCAGGATATATGTAAGTTCCAGCATCTGACCCTGCAATATCATTAAGGACAACTCAAAATCCCAAAAATTCCCCCATATCACATCTCTTCTACCTTCTCCCTGCCCTCAGCAACTACTGTGACCACTTTCTCCACCTTGATGCTAAAATTTCTTCTATTACTCGTCACAATAGTTTTATAGTAGAATATCAATAAGTCCACTCTAGTCCATACTTTATTCCTCCATTCTGTCGACCCTGGGATGGCGATGTCCCTCCACCTCTAGATCAAGAGGGGGCTTAGATTCCACATGGATGATGGATGCAATTCCTCTGCTTGCAGTTGTAGGCACTCTTGATTCCCTGGTGTGGTGGTTGACCACCTTCACCTCCCTGTTAGCTGACCTGGTTAAGACCAATGAACCAGAGAGTAGGAGTCACCATTCTGCTGAGGCTCAGGGCCCAGCTGGCACATGGGCAGTCCAGAGATTCAAGTCTCCTGAGTATGAACCATCCCTAGCACCAAACACAGTTTCAGTAAAATTGACAGAAGAGGAATGTGTAGAGAAGTCACATCTGAGTCCAGCTCTGTCACACTCAGGAGCACAAATTCCAAAGTAGGGTCCTCTGACATGGCACAGAACTCCAAATCCATCTGCCATGACTTTATACCCTGTGGATCTCTGTAGCCTTCAGGATATCCAGTACCTGGGGTTGTATCTACTTTGGCTTTTTCTGGGGTCCTGCTGAGGCGTGGGTAAATGTGAGCCCTCTGATGACCTCCCAACTCTGTTTGGAAGACTCTTAGCCATATCAACACTTTTGTCTTTGCCATTTCCCCTGACACTAATTATATGAAGGGATGTTACTAGATTCTCAACAGAAATTTTAGAACAGTTTATTTTAATTTGCTATAATCATACCAATTACACCTATACACACATATCCTGTAGTTCATCTGTGATAAATGTTACAAACTCAAAACAGTCATATATTTTTTTACTACTCCAGATAGACTAGGAAGGACAACTTGACATGATGCATGGACATTTGTCTGCTACACTTCAACAAAATCCAGTGGGGGAGCTTTTAGATCATAAAGAAATGTGCCTCCTCCTAAAAAGGGATGCTGGAAGTAAAGATTTCCTTGATATCACTCTGAAGATGGGAATTATCCTTTTTAAGTCACACTTTTCCTTAGGAAACTGGTCACTAAGCCCTGAAAAGCTTTCAGGGGGTTTGAATTTTTTAAAAAATCAACTTATTATCTTTATTTTCTCTGACTTCTAATTGAAATCTAGCATTTCCTTCACTCATGAATGTATGAAATAAATAAATTACAGTAGTATTCATTTCACCTGACTGGCAAAGGGGTCCATGGAACAAAAAAGATTAAGAAACTCTGCTTTAAAAGGAGAACTGATGATTTCAGAAGTCAGCAAGATAACTTTCTATTTCTACTTCAGCCAGCCAGCTTCCCCTGGAAAATTCACCAGAAACCTTCATCAGAGTTTCTAATTTGAGGTCTGCCTTATGGAATTTGGACCTGCAATCCCCATGGTTGCACGAGCCAATTCCTATAATAAATCTTGTAATACTTACATATGGATAAGGAATCTTGTAGACTAGACAACTAAAAATTTATTTCTAACCTGAAAAAAATACTTAAACCTACTTAAATGAGCTTCTATTTGATCCAATCAAATGGTGCCTGATTATGAACCTGACTCAGAAGTTGTAGAAACTCTGTGCCAAGGATATCTCCCAATAGCCTTGCGGACTCAGGAGGGGTTTGGTTGAATAGGATTGATTTATGCCTCCTTTCCAGAAGAGAATCACATATTTATTCTGACTGATACCATTTCAGTAATGCTTGGGAAGTACCACTGTCTATGGTCTTATTCTCTCTGCATTTTAACATTTCAGACTTTTCAACACAGGGGGAAATAATGATCAAATTCCAACCTCCTTGTTCTGCAAATGGGGGAACTGAGAAGGAAAGGGTTACTTCCCTTGTTCAAGGAATTGAGAACATTTTACTTGGCCTCTCCCTATGGGTCTTATCTGTTGATGAGGAGGTCTTCTAAGTCTTCTCCCCTTAGAAAAGGTTGAAATTTCTGCTTCCCATAAAAATCTTTGGCTGAACTTATGTAACCAGAAATAAAACAAAGGCTTAAATGTATGAAAATTTTATTGAATTATCATCCCACATAAAATAAGCTTGTAGATGTGCAGTCCAGGGCTAATGTGGTGGCTCCATAGTCATCAGAGATCCACCCTCCCTCTCTATTTCTGCGTCTTCATCCATTAGGTGACCTCAGTAGTCCAATGTAGGGTTTTGAAGCTCCCAGTCATCAAATCTGCATTCCAGGCAGTAGGGTATAGGAAGGGAAAAGGGGAAGTGGCTCATCTCACTGTCTTCTTTGAAGGAAGTCCCACCGAATAGCTTTTGCTTATATTTCATTTGTCATAGCTCAGTTAAAGGGACACTGGGAAATGCATTCATTTAGCTGAACATATTCCTGCCATATTAAGAAAGAAAAGGTGAATTGATTTGGGAGGGCAACTAGAAATCTAGTTTTCCTAGACTTACTAGAATTTTGATCACCAATTCTTCCTTAAAGAATTTCTTTAGTGGATATCTCAGAATAACCCCATCATTAGATGACACCCTAAACTGCAAGTGCCAGAGAAATCTTTCCTGAATCATCTCCTTTTTCAATTAAAGCCCCTTAATCTCTGTCTGAGCTGCCTAATTCTGGTCTTCACCCACTACCACTGCTTCCTTATCTTTTCCTGATGGAGACTTTGCTGCCATACTTATGGCCCAGTAATACTAAAAAGCACACCCCAGATATGTCCTCCTACTGTTAAAAGGAGTTTGCGTGCCATAGAATCCTAAGTATGAGGAAACAGACTAAGTCAGTGGCGAGCCTGTTTCTTTAACTGATCAAAAGATCACCTCTATAATGGGGATAATAACAGTACCTACCTCGAAATACTTTTGTGATGTTGAACTGAGATAACATAAATCAAAGCACTTAGAACAGTGTTTGGGCATAAAATAAGGTGCCCTATGAGTGTTTATTATTGTTACTATACTTTTTATTATTGTTTTATTACTACCACATGGCTTCTTTTATACTGTGGAATATTGTCAACAGGACTGAAATTCCTCCTGGGAGAATCACTAATGGGTCTGAAAGAGCAAGGAAGAGGCGTTATGCTCAGGAAGCCTCTGTTCAAATGACTGCTACAATATAGAGGTTTGTCAGGCCACCTGGTTGGTTCAAGCGGTCTCTTACAGTGTGAGGGAGGTTTCACACTCCTCTGGGGCCCCTCTGAGCCAAGGATGATGATGGAATGACTGGGAGAGCACTTAGAGAAGAACCAAGACACCAAACCAGGAGGGAGATGGGCTACACTTTGCCCACTTCACAAGTTTGCATTGGCCCATTGCTGGTAAATTGGGTTTCAGATATCTCTGGATGAAGCTTTTGCCTAACTGACTGGGTTTCTTAACTGCATTCCAATAATCCACAGACACTTTTGTGAGCTGCATGGAAATTTAATGTTGTTCTAAATTAAGTAAAAAAGAGAAGTAAAATGTGTTAATTATATGCAACAATGAACCAAGTGTAAAAACTGAAGTATCGAAGTTTATTCTTTGAAACATATTTCTAGCTTTTTAAAAAATACGAAATTAAAGAAATGATGAAACCTCTCAGTGGCTGAAAATTCTGCCTTGCTAGCAGAACCGTATTTTGAACACTGTTAACTTAGTCATTATTGAAAGTCTGATTTGCTCTCGATCATGGTTGTAATTAATGCCTCAATTTGGGAGTCATTTTCTCCCTGATTTGACTCTACGGGTGTGTGAGAAACTTCTGAGGAATGACATTTGGAAACTAGCAAAGCGATTTCCTGTATCCTGAGTAAATCACTTTCAGTGAACAGTGAGAATTAGAAGCAAGAATAGGAACAAAAGGTAAAGGGAAAAAGAATTTTAGGTGAAAAAAGTAATGTATAATTCTCTCAGAATGGTTTACAATGACATGCTACAAAGACCCATTAACCAGGTAATCTTTTTTATTCCTTTCTTTTTTTTTTTTTTTTTGGTAGAAGGTCTAGGACAGAGAAATTGCAGAGTTGACATAGACTGAAATTCACTACAGCACTAAAGGCCTCTCTTTGGATTTTTATCTGTAGATCGTTTGGAAGTAGAATAATCTCTGGGTCTGATTTTCCATTTCTCATTGTTGGTTAAGTCACAAAGTGTTTCATGGGAGGAATTCTAAGCCTAAGCACATTTTAGTTGGGGAGAAAGGAAGCAAAGGACAATCAGGGAAGAACTTCAAGGACCATGGAACTGACATTCAGGAAGTTACCTTGCCTTCTCCATGACTAACTGCCTTCCCTGTCATTATGTGGCCAAGTTTCTGTCCTTTTGCAAAGATGATTCAAGTTCTCCAGTGGAAACATGCAAAATATTTTCACCACCTATCTCATCTATGTGAGTCACACAGGTTCAATACATAGTAGCTGTACAATTCTTTTGCACATCAAATTAACAACAGTCTGCTGAATTTGCAGCAGCATCTGGAAGACAGGAATATACATGCATATATATATATATATATATATATATATATACATACACATAAATATAAATATATATGCAATACACTAGGGAATTTATGTATGTGTTTTTTCCAGTATATCATATGCTTCACAGTTTGATCAGTGAAGTGAAGATTGTTTAGGGAGTTTGGTGAAGACTTAAATAGCAACTCTCTTCCCTGCAAATGGGGAGAGAGAAACCTAAAAGAGGCAAATGGTGTCACCAAGCTGCATGTAGGATTCTGAATCTTAGGTAAAGATATTGAGATGAGGATCCTTTCCAAAAGCCTCATAAGAGGGGAAGCATAGAGACTTGGTGGTCTGAAATTTGACTGGGGAAAAAGGGAGAATACCACACAGCTGACTTTATGAAACCAACTTCAATAGAAGGAACAAGTATCACAAGAGGAGGAAGTTGTGGAAGGTCCCTGACTCTCATGAATAAAGAACAGAAAAACTGGCCTAAAATAACACCTATAATAACTAATGCTTACAAAGCAATCACAGAGCCCAGGCAATGTTACAACCAAAGAGTTTGGTAAGAAACACAGGACAAGGTGATTGTGTAGTTATGAGTGAAACTTGGCAGCATAATTTCTGCCTACACTTGGCTACCAATACTGATACCCTCTGATGGTGTCATTGTTTATATGTGCTTATTATAGATGCCTATGTTAAATGCTTATTATAAAAAATTCAAACAACACAAAAGTTAGAAAGAAGAAAATTAAAATCACTCCATATCCTTTAACCCATAGATAAGCACTGCAACATTTTGGTCTTCATTGATGTTTCACATATGCACACATGCCCCAATATAAACAATTTTATTTAAGTAAGATCATACCATAGTAGCAAACCAAACTATTCTTGACTTTTCTTCATCCAACAGCATTGTTGTAGACATAGATTCAGATCTATATGATAATTTTGCTTTTCACATAGAATTTCACTGTAAGTAGGCACACAATCCAATTAACTTTAAATATTCCTTTGCATGCATGTTTAAGTTTCATCCATTTTTTCACTATTACAAATAATTCTTCAATTACAAATATTGTGCATGATTTTCCATTTTTGTACTTATCATTTCAGGGTGAATTCCTAGAGGTAGGATTACTGACTCAAGGTGTATGCAGATTTAACATTTTGATACCAATGCCACATTGCCTTCCAAAGTTTACCAGCTTATACTCTCATGTATATTCATGACTTTTAAATTAATTTAGAAGAACTGAAAAGCAAATTAAAATATAAAATGAGTTGAGGCATACAAATTTTGCCATGGGAATGACCACTCTTAAAATAATTGTATTTGCAACAAAAAGATCACAGAAGGAAACATCCACTGTCCCTCCATTCTGTGCAGATATCCACTTTCAGCTTCACACCCTGAATTCAGGGTTACCTACTGTATCAGAGGAAGATGTGTCTCCATTTCTGTCTGAAGCTTTTCATAAATTTGTTACTTCCTCACTCAATAAAATGCTTCCTTTCAACCTAGAAACCTGTTCAAATTATCTTCATTCTAAAAGCAGTTCTTTTGACTGTGCCTTCTTATCAAGTCTTGATTCAATGCAAAAGAAAAGTTGGCCCAACCCAAAGCATATGAACGGGCATATAAAAATCTCCACTACTTACTCCTAAACCTGACAGAAAACCTCTGGCCTTCTTGTAAACCTTTTCATGCTTTTGTGACATAAAACAGACCAATAATCAATTCCAAGAGATAATTTATAATTCCCCCCCAAACAGATTAGAATTAAATGCAAAGAATCATTTCTTATATGGAATGAACCCCCTCTTTGGGCTCTGTAAAAAATCCTTCATCTTTCTGGTGGTCTTTGTGTTATTCTATCTGCCTTCCTACATTTTATTGCAATACTCAAGAATGTTCTACAAGTTCTGCCTCTACTTCCTTTCTAATTACTCTTCAACTTACTCCAATACAATTTTTCCTGCCTTCCAACTAACCAATGCTGCTTTGACAAAGGTAAAAAAAAAATGGACTTAATTTACAAATCCAGTGGTATATTTTTACTTTGCATTCTGTGTGATCTCACTGTCAAATTTGACTACTTCTGTCTTGAAAATTTCCCCAGTTCTGATTTTCTCAACTCTTCCTTTATTATTCTCCTCTTAACACTCTGATTTCTTCTTGTTTTTTTTTTTTCCTGCTTCTTTTCTTTTAACTCATCCTTTAAACATACTTTTTCCTCAAGGATTCTGAAGTAGTCAGGTTTTACTGCATAACAAACCACTACAAAACAGTGCTATAGAACAACAATGCTTTACTCTACTTTTGTGGTTGCAAGTTGGCTGAAGGTCTGGTGACCTAGACAGAGATGTACTGTGTTTAAATAAAAAAATGAGTTGGCTTCAGGTCTACTCCAAGGGTCTCTCATCCTTCTTCGACTAGTAGCCTAAGTAGGGCATATTTTTTTCATGGCAGTGGAAGAAGAGCCAAAATATAAGCTCAACCATAAATGTACATTTCTAGCTTCTGCCTATGCTAGGTCTGCTAATATCCCATCTCCCATAGCAAAACATATGATCAGACCTGAAGTTAAGGGTAGAAGATGTATTCTGTGATTGTCATAAAGCCCTAACAAGGTGAGCACTTATTACTGCCTCAGATGAGTGAAGAATTGTGGTTAATGATTATGATCAATAAACCACTCATTACCAAGAAAGACCTACATGATCTGACCTCTATAGTCCTGATTTTGACACTTTTCCTCTTTGTAACAAAATGTCAGACGCAAGAAATGCCTTTCAGTTCCTCTAATGCCATAGTCTTTTTGCTTAGCCTACACAATCTTCAAGTCTTAGAACAAATGTCACTCTTTCAGGGAAGTGTTCTGAATCACTCCAGATGAAGTCTGATTCCCTTGTTACATTTTCTTATAGATTGCTACAGTTCTGAATTTTTGCACTCACTGTGCTTATGATGGAATAACTATTTCGATGTGTATGCATGTATTTAATATCTTTTTTCCTGCCTAGAGTGTGCATTCCATTAAAGTAAGAATTTATTTTGTTAACTATTGTATTCCTAGTACCTCTTATTGACAGATGATATAAAAAAATTTTAATAAATGAAGATGATAATGAACCTATATGCTCTTGTTTGGCAATTTCATTTCATTTCTGAAATATTTCTTGGGCTCTGTGATGGCTAGGTTAATGTGTCAACTGGACCAGGTGATGGTGTCCAGTTGCATAATTGTAATAGACATACTCAGCAACTGGCATAATCTGCACATTGGTTCCCTGACTTGTGGAGTGAGGGCTCTTATGGTAGGAAAGGGCAAGTGGAAGCCAGTAGAACTGCTCCTACCTAGCAAAATAGTTAGCGTACATCCCCATTCAACTCTCCTATTCAGCCTGTGCATAAAACAGATGGATCTTGGAGGATTCTGTAGAATATTGTACACTTAATCAGGTGGAGACTCCAATTGCAGCTGCTGTTCTAGATGTGATATCATTGCTTCAGCAAATCAACACATCTTCTGGTACCTGATATGCTGCTATTGATCTGGAAAATGCTTTTTTCTCAATTCCTGTAAGGATCACCAGAAATGGTTTACTTTAAGCTGGCAAGGCCAGAAATACACCTTCACTGTCCCACCTCAGGGATATATCAACTCTCTGCTGTATGTCATAATCCAGTCTGCAGGGACCTTGATAATTTCTCCCTCCTATAAGACATCACACTGGTCCATTATATTGATGATATCATGTTGGTTAGAGCTAGTGAGCAAGAAGTAGCTATTACTCTAGACTTATTGGTAAGGCATTTACTTGTCAGAAGAAGGAGATAAATCCAACAAAAATACAGGGGCCTGCCACCTCAGTGAGATTTCTAGGTGTCCAGTGGTGTGGGGCATGTTGAAAAATCCCTTCTAAAGTAAATAATCTGGACTCCCCTGCAACCAAAAGAGAGTCAAAGTGCCTAGTTGGTCTCTTTGAATATTGGAGACAGCATAGTCTTCATTTGGGTATGCTCCTCCAGCCCATTTTCCAAATGACCCAAAAAGATGTTAGATTTATTTGGGGACCAGAACAAGAGGAGGCTCTGCATCAAGTCCAGGCTGCTGTGCAAGCTGATCTGCCACTTGAGTCATATCCAGCAGATCCAATTGTCTCGGAAGTATCTGTGGCAAATAGAAATGCTGTCTTGAGCCCTAGCAGGGCCCTATATGAGAATCACAACACAGACCCTTAGGATTTTGAACAAAGCCTTGCCATCCTCTGTAGATAACTATTCTCTTTTTGAGAAACAGCCAAAAGCTGTTTACCTAATACTGGGCCTTAGTACATACCGAACACTTAACCATGGGCCATCAAGTTACCATGAGACCTGAATTACCTATCATGAGCTGGGTGTTGTCTGACTTGCCAAGTCACAAAATTGGGCATGTACAGCAGCACTTCATCATAAAATGGAAGTGGTATATCAGAAGTGTATGGACAGGGCATTCTGAGTGGGCAAGAAGCATGAAGATATTTGTGCCCCATGTGAACGTGCACCAAAGTGTGACTTCAACAGAGGAAGATTTTAATATTTAAGTGGTTGAGATGACCCATTCTGTGGATACCAGTCACCGTACTTCCAAAGCCACTCCTGCCCTTGACCAATTGGTTCAGGGACAAATTGGCCATGTGGTACGGGTAGAGGTTTTACATGGGCTCAGCCACACAGACTTCCCCTCCTCAAGGCCAGTCTGGCTACAGCCACTGCTGAGTGTCCAATCTGCCAGCAGCAGAGATCAACACTCAGTCCCTGATAAGACACCTTTCCCTGGAGAGATCAGCTTGCTACCTGGTGGCAGGTTGATTAGATTGGACCACTTCCATCATGGAAAGGGAAGCAATTTGTTCTAACTGGAATAAACACACACTCCAGAGATGGGTTGCCTTCCCTGCACTAAGTGCTTCTGCCAAAACTACCATCTGTATACTTACAGAATCCCATAACCACGGTAATGCTATTTCACACAGCATTGCTTCTGATAAAGGAACATACTTAATAACAAATGATGAATGGGAATGGGCACATTCTCATGGAATTCACTTGTTTTATCATGTTTGCCATCATCCTGAAGGAGCTGGATTGATAGAACAGTTGACTGACCTTTTTTTTATCCGCCCCCCCCCCCCCCCCCCGCCCCTTGTGGCTTGGTTGTTGTCTGCTCTCTGTGTCCATTTACTGTGCACTCTTCTGTGTTTTTACCTGTCTCCCTTTTTGTTGCGTCACCTTGCTGAGCCGGCTCTCTGTGGCACCTGTGGGCCGGGCAGCACTCTGAGGCGTGCAGGAGAGCCTACCTTCACAAGGAGGCCCTGGGCCTCCTATATGGTAGATGGGAGCCCAACTGATTGAGCCACGGCCACTTCCCTGAATGACCATTTGAAAACTCAATTATCATGCCAACTAGGTGGCAATACCTTGCAGGGCAATGTTCCCCAGAAGGCTGTGTATGTTTTAAATCAGTGCCCACTGTATGGTGCTATCTCTCCCATAGCCTGGATGCATGGATTCAGGACTCAAGGGGTGGAATTTGGAGTGGCACCATTCTCTATTACCCCTAGAGATCCCCTAGAAAAATTTGTGTTTTCTGTCCCTGAAAAGTTAACTTGTACTGGGCTACAGATCTTCGTTCCAAAAGGAGGAGTCCTTTCACCAGGAGACACAACAATGATTCCACTGAACGGGAATTTAAGACTGCCACCTGGCAACTTTGGGCAACTTGTGCCTCTGAATAAACAGATAAAGAAGGGAATTATTGTACTGGCTTGGGTAATTGATCCTGACTATCAAGAGGAAATATGATTGCATCTACACAATGGAGGGGAAGAAAAGTTTGCCTGGAATCAGGATATATCCTAAGGTGTCTTTTAGTTAAAGATTAAAGTCAATGGAAAATTGCAACATCCCAATCCAGGTAGGACTACCAATGGCCCAGAGACTTCAGGAATAAAGGTTTGGGTTACCCTACCAGGAACTATCACTACTAGCTGAGGTGCTTGCTGGGGTAAAAGGAATATGGAATGGGCAGTGGAAGAAGGTAGTTATAAATACATACTCCAACCAGGTGACCAGTTACAGAAACAAAGACTGTAATGGTCATGAATAGTTTTTCCTTGTTTTACTGTGAGTATGTCTGTCTATGTGCACAAAGCAAATATTTCTGCTTTCTTTCCTATCTTATCCCCTTATCATATGACATAAATTGTATTAGTTTCATTTCATAGTATTTAAATTATAGGGTATCAAATTTAAGAGTGAATATTACCCAAGGATTTTTACCTTATTCTTGAGAGATTTCATGCATTTCCAGTTGTACAAGGACAGTTGAGTATTGTTAGAGGAAAATATATGTTTTGTCTTTATTTAGAGATTAAGTATGGCGTAAGGTGATGTGTATGGCTGCCATGTTGACAAGGGGTGGACAGTGATGGTAGGGCTATGTGTCAGTTCAACAAGTTAGTGGTTCCCAGTTGTTTGATCAAGCAAACACTGGCCTGATTGTTACTGTGAGGACATTTTGTGGACTTGAAATTATCAGTAAGTTGATGCATCTATGACTAATTACATCTACAATTAACTAAGGAGATTGCCTTTGACCATGAGAGAAGTTTCATCTAATCAGGTTAAGGCCTTAAAAGTAGAAGTGATGATTTCAGCAGTCAGAAGAGAGCATTTCCATCTTTACTTCAGCCAGCCAGCTTCTCCTTGAGAGTGCATCAAAAACCTTCATCAGAGTTTCCAGCTTTCAGCCTGCTCTACAGAATCTGGACTTGTGTATCTCCACAGTTGCTTGAGACATATTTTTATAAAACCTGATAATGTTTACAGATATCTCCTGTTGGTTCAGTTTCCTTGAGAACCCTGACTAATACAGGCCCCAAACAATATTTCCAATCGGATATTCCTTGACTCCCTCACACCATGCAGGTAAAGAAGTCAAATATTTCTTCTCCTCCTGTTAATGAAAATATCACAATTCAACTATTCACAAGAGCGCACACTAAAATCCTGGAAACTGTCCCCAGCCCTCTGCTTCCCTGTATCTTCACACACAGTTTGGCTCTAAAACTGATGCTTTTTACTTCTGAAATGTCTTTTTAGGTAGGACCGTGAATTTCCTTCTCTGTCATGAAAAATATTGTTAAGAAGCAAAGGAAGTCCAAGATGGGGTAAAACAATGTAAGAAAACACCTGGAAGCTCTAAATGTGTTCCAAGTTTCCTGGCCAGGATGAGTCACATCCTAGAGAGTGGCAAGTACATGCAAATGAGACCTCCATGAGTGATTGCAGAGGAATTGCCAAAACAGAAGATAAAGTTAAAGAATGGAAAATTTGAGGTGTGGAGCAGGGAGTTCACTATGTGATTGAAAGTCTCAGTTGACCCTGTGATATTACAGGGACTTAAAACAACAGTGTTCCACTCCTGTGCTGGGGATAGAATTTCGAAAATACCTCTGCAGAGAAAAAACTTTGCATACAAGCTGTAAGTTTTCACAAAAAAATATAAGTATAATAAGTGACCCTGACCAAGGATAATGATAAGAAAATAAAATATTTTTTTATAGAATACAGTAGAATAGAATGCTATTATAATACATTTGTGTTTGGACATTTATTTGTTGTTTTTTTTGTTTATTTTTTGAAAGACTGGAGGTGATAATACCCTGTCCTTCAGTTTGACAAATTTTGTCTATTATCATCATTATAACATATTCATGTTTGCTTCTATTGAATCTGGTTAAAATGTTTGATTTTCATCATGAATATATAGCTTTATGTAGATAATAAATGTCCTTCTGATATAAACATATATTAAAAGTAGAAGTTTAGTTTTAAAAATAGCCTTATCTTTATAGAAACTAGGGGTGTCAATTGTGTTGAGGTCTGTATAATCAGGCAGGTGGTGGGGGAAGAGACTAAGTGAAAATATTTAGTTTTCCTTTATCCTTCTGGGATTTCATTCTTCAGTCATTATGTGTTAAAATGTTTGCCTGAACTGTGAATCCATCTGAACCTCTGCTTGTCAAGTCACATAACTACAAACAGGAGCAGCGGGTAATGGTGGACATAGCAGGAGGGGACAAAAGGAGAAAGCAATGTAAGTATGGAAAGAACAAATGAAAGTGTAAAAAAAGTTGAAATGTTTCTCTAGTAAATTAGCAGGGATGGAATAGAGCATCTCTGCAAATAGGCTGTCATATTAATAAATTAGTATTGGAGTAAAAATATAAATTGTTTTCACAGGCAACTTTGTCCAAGATCTAGAAATCAAGCTAAAATCTATTTCTAGTTTTTAATTTCAATAATGATAAGTATAAATCATTGCAGAAATAATATGTTGGTTGATGGCACAGTCAAATGAGGGGTCCTTCTTACTCAAAAACTATTTAATTTTGAATTAAATAATTCAATACCATGGTATTGAATGATTATAAAGGTATTTTGAGAGCCTAGTATTCTCTAGCCACTATTAGGTACATCTGTATACTATTGTCTTTTTGTTCTTTCATTTATTCAAAGTTTATTCATCAGGTGCTCACTATAAATCCAGCATTGTCATAGGCATAGGGCAAAAGAAAATATACAAAACTATGCAAAAATCCTTGCCCCTTGGAGTTTACTTTCTAGCAGGGCTAGCAGATAAGTTCAGGGATGGCCTCCCTAAGAAGGTCTTTATAAAGTCCAGAAGGAAGTGAGAGTGTGAGACTTGTGCTTATCTGAAGGAAGAATGTTTCAAGGAGAGGAGAAGCATCGACAAAGTCCCTGAAATGGGAACTGGCTGGCAATGTGAAGAAACAGCAAGGAGCCCGGTGTGACTGGAAAGGACTGAGCACTGAGAGAGTAACAGGAGTTGAGACCACTCGGGTGCCAGATCATGGAGGACCTCATAGGCCATTGTACGGCCTTTGGCTTTTGTTGGGTCTGATATGAGAAGCAAATGGAGGCTTTAAAAAAACCCAAACTTTTCCTTTTGAAATAATTTGAAATATATGGAGATGATGGCAAGATCATATAAGAGTCCCATATACCCTTCAGCCTGTTTCCCTTAATTTTAACAATTTTATATAACCATAGTATGGTTGTATAAATTAAGAAATTAACACTTGTTCAACACAACTAAATAAATTACATACCGTTTGGATTCCCAGTTGCAGTAGTTTAAATCTTTTATGGACCCCAGAAAATGATGTTCTTAAATTGGTCCATTCCTGTTGGTATGAAACTTGTGAACATTTGATTAGATTAGATTCAGTTAAGGGCCATTTTATTAGATTACTCCAGTATGGCATAGCCTAGGGTGCATCTTAATCCTCTTACTGGTATCCTTTATAAATGGAATGAATACATAGAGAAAAAGGTCACAGAGACAGAGAAACCCCCCAAAGGCTGAGAAAGAAGGTCCCAGGAGCCAGAAGCTGAAATAAAGGAACACAGAAGCTGAGAGAAAGCCACTGAAGCCAGAAGCTGAAAGCAAATGAGGCCTGGAGGATGGGGGAGAGATGAGCAGATGCCATCATGTGCCCCACCATGTGCCCAGGCCCACCAGCAGCCAGTCCTTGGGGAGGAATGCATCGCCTGATGAAGCCTTGATTTTGACATTTTCACAGCCTCAGAACTGTAAGTTTATAAGTTAATAAACCCTCATTGTAAGAACCAACCCATTTCTGGTACATAATCTTGACAGTCCTTAGCAAACTAAAACACCGGTTTTTCTACTAATGTTCTTTATCTGTTCCCAGATCTAATCCAGGATACCACATTGTATTCAGAAGTGTAGGATTTTGAGCAAAGGATCAACATGACCTGATCTTTTTTTTTAACTTTTTAAAATTGAAGCTATAATTCATACGTGAATATCCATAAACCAATAAGTGTATAGTAAAAGTTGTGAACTCACAAAACACACATGAATATCATCATACAGACCTCCCATACATTACCCCACTAACACCACCTTGCATTGTTGTGAAACAATCGTTACAAGCTATGAAAGCGCATCATCAAGACATTACTACTGGGAAACGGACTTGGCCCAGCGGTTAGGGTGTCCATCTACCACATGGGAGGTCCACGGTTCAAACCCCGGGCCTCCTTGACCCGTGTGGAGCTGGCCCATGCGCAGTGCTGATGCGTGCAAGGAGTGCCCTGCCATGCAGGAGTGCCCCCGCGTAGGGGAGCCCCACACTCAAGGAATGCGCCCTATAAGGAGAGCCGCCCAGCGCGAAAGAAAGTGCCGCACACACGGAAAACTGATGCAGCAAGATGACACAACAAAAAGAGACACAGATTCCCATGCTGCTGACAACAGAAGTGGACAAAAGAACACACAGCAAAATGGACACAGCGAACAGACAACTGGGGTGGGGGGGAAGGGGAGAGAAACAAGTAAAAAATAAATTTTTTTTTAAAAAAAGGACAATCCTATAGCCAAAATCTTATATTTGGTGTATTTTTCTCTCAACCCACCCAGTTATTGACACCCTGTATTAGTTTATTTATTTGTTAAAGTTCATAAGAGCATGTTCTCATATTGGTTTGGTAAACTAAAGTCCATCTTCCACCACAGGATTCATTATATTATATAGACCCAGGCTTTCTACAATCCATTCAAATTGTACACTCAGTGACTCTCTTATTCATCACAGAGTTGTGCTGTCATCACGCCAGTCAATTTTTAAATGTGTTCATTATTTCATTTTGCAATATTACTCTGGCTGCTCTTAGAGACGAACACTAGAGTGGGACCAGGAGGCAGTTGCAATTTATCAAGGAGAGAAAAGATAATGGCATGAACCAAAGAAATAGGAAAAGAGATGAATAGAGGCAAACAGATTCTGGATGTATTCTGAATGAAGAACCAACCAATACCTGATTGGCTGAGTGTGAGTGTGGAAGAAAAACATCAGGGATATTTACAAGGTTGTTGTGCTGAGCAACTAAAAGAATGAAGTTGTACTTCCTAGATAAATGAGACCCAGTTTGGATGGGGAGGAGTGCTATTTTGTTAAGTACCCTTAGAATATAATGTTGTTGTTTTTTTTTAATAGATTATTTATTTATTTTTTAAAATTACATTCAAAAAATATGAAGTCCCATTCAACCCCACCGCCCCCACCCCCCACTCCCCCCACAGCAACACTCTCTCCCATCTTCATGATTCATCCATTGCACCTGGTAAGCACATCTCTGAGTATCACTTCACCCCTAGTCAGTGGTCCACATCATAGCCCACACTCTCCCACGTTCCGTCCAGTGGGCCCTGGGGGGATCTACAATGTCCTGTAATTGTCCATGAAGCACCGCCCAGGACATCTCCTCACCCCGAAAACGCCTCCACATCTCGTCTCTTCCTCCCATTCCCCAAACCCAGCAGCCACCATGGCTACCCTTCCCACACCCGTTCCACATTTTCTCTGTGAACATTGGGTTGGTTATGTCCATTGCACATCTATGTCAAGTGGGGGCTTAGATTCCACATGGATACTGGATGCACTCCTCCTGCTTTCAGTTGTAGACACTCTAGGCTCCATGGTGTGGTGGTTGACCTTCTTCAACTCGATGTTAGCTGAGTGGGGTAAGTCCAATAAATCAAAGTGTAGGAGCTGAAGTCTGTTGAGGCTCTGGGCCTGGGTGTCATATTATCAGTCCAGAGATTCAAATCCCCTAATATAATGTTAATAAAGATGCTCAGTAAGTGTTAGTCTCCTTCCATTCTCTAATGTTCTTCATTAGTTTTATATTATGAGAGATATAACAGAATTTTACTGTGAAGTGTGTTGTTGTCATGTTATTTTAATGAGACTAAAATGAGTCCAGTGCCCTTATGCTGACAGTGCCTCGCTTGCACAGGACCACTAACGGTTTTATAATGCTTGGGCTGTCCCTCTGCTTCCATACTCTGCCTCAGGCTAATAGGGCCAAAGAAAGCAAAATTTGATGTTAGGAGAAAATATAAAATTGGACTTTTCACCAACGAGCTGTAATATAACATGAGGATCACTTAATTTGAGTAAAATAAAAAAGTGGGTTTTTCATCCAGATTGATTGGCTGACTATATGAGCAGAATGGCCCTGCTAAAGGCCCTCTCCTAGGGAGACTGGCCTCAGGCTACTTCCCCTTAGTAAATGGCTGCCATGATCAGAGGTTTGCACTCCAACCCTAGACTCAAGTTAAATACAATTAGTTTCCTCACTTTCATTAAAATATGGTATCCAATGTTTAAATATCCTTAATCTTACAGTCAACATTTATTGATTCATTTGATAAGTATTAATTGATGCTGTTTCCATATCAGGCTCTGTACTATATACTAGATTACAGTAATGAGCAAAATCCATACAGTCCCTGCCCTCATAGTAGTTAGAGTCCATTAAATCCTAGAGATGTAAGAATTAAAGAAATATTATTTGTAAATTTTTCATAAGCATAGATCAAATATATATATATCTGTAAATACTATATTTGGAATTCATTTGATATGTACAATATTCCTTTAGTGCCTTATCCAGAGGTAGATTTTTTTTCATCCAACCTGACATTAAGTAGATGCAACCCAGTACTTCCAAGCGGGTATTAAGGTAACCAGTTACAAATTTCAGGACATACACTTAAAGAAGTCCTTATATGTTCAATAAAAGAAATTAGGGCTCAGAAATAGGATCAGCACTCAAAGCTCAATTAGATCAATTGCCCAACTATGGCCCTTGTTAGAGGCAAGTTAACCTTTAGATTTTGTTTTTATGTTTTAGAGTGTAATTGGGCCAGCTTACTTAAGGGTACAATTAAGTACCACTGTACAGTATTGTGTACTGACAGAATGCTTTCACAAATATCACCATAATAAATAAAGTGCAAAATACACTCTATCAGGCAGTAACTACAACAGATTTAGATTCTCCTATCTATGTGTTCAGAGACAGAAAGTCAGGGTGTCCTGCTTAACAAAATGTCTGAATCATGCAATTTAAGTCACTAGGTGATTCAATCACATGTTTGAAGTGTCAACCAAGAAATAAACTGAGCTGCAAGGCAACAAAAGCTTTCATTTGGGATCTTGAATTACAATTTGGGGAGTTTAGATTTAGGTAGCAACTCAAAGTGTGCCTCATCTTGGGACATCCAAGAAAGAGTTTTTAAAGAAAAAGATTACATAAGTTGGTTATGATAGGTTACTATTTGGGGCATTCCAAATATCCTTCAAAGTAGGTAGTTTACTGATTTCTTTATCTTGTGGTTTGTTTATGGTGTCCAGATGTCCTCAAGGTTTTGAGAAACATCATTGCTTGCTGTTTTGCATACTTTGGCAGCTTGTGATATCTAGCTGAGATATGCATAAGAGTAACTTCCTGAATGGCTTCCCAACTCCATTTTAAATCTCTTAGTCATAGTAACTCTATTTTATTTTATTTCTTTTCACATAAGTAATTACCTTTAAAGTCTGGAGAATTAAAGCACCATTCCACAGTCACCTTGCTCTCATTTCCATTAGTGTTAATGGGCCATTTCATTTTCCTGGTAAATTTACATAGAGACCACATAGCTGTCCAAATAATAGCTCCAATTTTTTCTTAACATTTCATGCTGAGATTTATTAATCTTTGAATGAATTGCATCAACTGTTAGGGAGACATTTTGTGATGCTGCTGCTAAAGTGCCACCCATTAAAATGACACACATGGTATCCTAGAAAACTTGCTTTACTTCATTTTATTTGCTCTTCACACTGTTGGCACTTGTACCCTTTTGCCAAGAATTTTAGATTATATAGCTTTAAGACTATTTAAAGTGAATTTTCTTAAAAATCAACTTTTGTTCTTTTTATTAGAGTATCCTCCTACCTTAACATAATGATACATTTTTACCTGTTAAGTATTATTAAAGCACATTTCTTCCAGGTTATATATTATTTTAATGGTAGTGTTACTCTTCTGAGATTCACTTTACAAGTTTCCTGAAGAAACAAGAAGTATGTATTTGTGTAAGAGACACCACAAAAAGGTATTAATTAATATTTCTTAATTTTAGTAAATTTAGAAAAGTAGTTTTTTGATAGTTAGTGCCACTGGATAAACAGATGAGCATGATAGGAAAAAAGGTAATTGAAATAAACAGGAAGTCATGCTTTATAGAATTTTCCAAAGAATTCCAATAAAATTTGATGTTACTCAAGGTTGCCTATGAAGACTATGAATCTTATGACAATTATTACATAAAATATGAAAGATAGCTTTTGTTGGGTGAAATTTATAAACTAATAATCCACAATGCTTTGCCAGAAGGCCTTTTTAACTTTTGATTTTTGCAACCTTAACCTTAAAGCCCCAATTCTCACTGTTCTATGTTCATTCTAATAAAAGGATTATGTGAGTTATGTTATCAAACCTGACAATCTGTATGCAATAGTGCCATCTTTATTTCTTCTTCTAAATAGACATACTCTTGATTAATTGTCTAAAAGAGTGTAAACTAATTGAAGCATAGTTTCTCTCATAAGATTTTAACTTAAACATTGTTGATTTTACTGTAATCACACTAACTTTACAAAAAGACAAGCATATTGAAAATTGTGGAATTCGCATTGTAAGTACCATCAACTCTTGGCTGGTATTGGTTGCAGATACTAGAAAACCTGAAAATAGGAAACCGTACATGATTTCCTCTCTGTTATTGTAAATACTTCCATAAGAAAACTATCCATAGAATACATCACTTCAGAAAGCATCATCCAATAGGATGATCTTTCTTATAGGTGTAAAAAAGAGGTCAATATTTTAATGGAAATAAAGAACACATGTATTTACCTGGCAACATCTATCACACCTACAAAATCGTAGCTATTCATTATAATTTTGTGTGAACTTTCTCTTATGAAGTAGTTATTAATGATTTGCTATTAGCATGAACTGATCCTCTGGTTATCTTTAAAATAGTGCTATAGTGATAGTTCTAGTAATAGCTAATATTTATGGAATACTTACTCTTTGCTAGGTACCATACTCATAACTTGTATTTAAACAGTTGAAAATTATCACCACTTTCTTATGACATTCTTTGTGATCTGGAAATAGTCAAGTTAAATCATGCAGTTAGTTGGTAAGCCATGGAAAAGATGATAGATAATTCATTGGAATTTCTACCTTGTGAGATTCTGACCCATGGCATTGTACACATTAGCATTATCATTTAATTTTAACCAATGGCACTAACTGACCCATAAATTCTCAGACTTAAATACACACACTATACACATCCTATAAAATTTATATGAACACTATGATCTCAGTTGTCTTAGTGTGTTTTATGTGCTATGAAAGTAACTTTCCAGATAGAGCTTAAATATCTGAAAGATACCAAGACATATCTATTATTTATACCTATCTATTGGTATAACCATGATTTGAAAATCAATGACAAAAAATTCAGCTTAATATACTTAATATATTAATATATTAATACAAATGTACTTAAGTCAGTACATTTTGAGAGTTTTCCACTTGACTTGCATTGAACCCTAGTACTTTATTAAATTTTATGGGCTTGTTTGCCCTAGGAGTCTAGGTTAAGTACTTAAACAATCATATTTTGGGTTAATGCCTTTTTAATAAATCTCACATATGCCACACTTTAACCAGAAAGTTGAATCGCAGAGCAATTGCTTCTTGATTGCAACCAAGGAATAATACTAACACGAGAAAATGTTTACTTACAAGAAGGGCTTGAAGCCATATATGGACAAAAATTCCCTGGGTATTAAGTCCTACATTTACACTCATTTTCAATGCAAACAAGCGCATTGTTTTTTGTTTAATGAAAGTAATATAAACAGGACAAGAAAATCCAAATGTTGGGCAATTTTAACTGCACAGTTCTTAAAGTGTATACATATTAATTGTCGTTGTGAGAAGTTCCAACATCAGCCCTCACCACCTCTACTTTCTCCAAATCTGGTACCATGTCATCTCTGTCAATGACTGTAGAGAGAGACCCTGTGCTAAAAGCAATATTATGCAACATGCTAAAATGTCAGAGAATTCACATAATTCATCATCTTTGGCTAAAATTCAGATTCCACAATGCATCATCTTGTTTCAGGATTGGCTTCATTCTCCTGTTTTAACCTTTCATGAGTTTTAAGCAATTACTTGTAATTATTTCTCTTAATTTTACCTTCTTTCCCATCTTCTTTTTTCCCCTAAGATAGGGGTGCAAATAAAAAATGAAGTGGCTAAAGAAAAAATACAGTAGCCAGAGGAGAAATAAAGTGCTTTCATAATTTGGAAATGACACATTATTTCTGAATTACCCTTATTATACTGCATCCTATTGGTTTTTATGGCAAAAAGCAATCATCCATCCAGTACCAAAATGTAAATAACATTACTAAAAAACAGAAAAGCATGGGATGTGCTTGACTTCCATTCCTACATATTAGCAATCTGAAAAATCTATTGAAATAAATTAGGTAGCAGGTAAATCTTAGTGTTAAGATTACTTTAGCATTGGGGTCAGTGTGAAACTTAGAGCCAATACTTGTCTCAAGCTTTTAACTTACTTAAAAAGCAATAAAAATAGGAGAAGCCTTACATACTGTCCAAAAAAAAAAATTTTTTTAAACAGCTTTCCTAAGTGGGCATCTTGGATTTTTAAACTTGTATTTCAGTTTTATCCTATTTGACTTTCTGCTCAGGTCCACTTTTAAAAACTTCAAATGAAGCTTTCAGTTTGTAGGAATATTATATAATCTTTTAGACTGCTTGCTCACTTATATAAACTTAAATTATTGTAATGTTAGAAGTAAATAAAAGAATCATAATCGTTTATTAGATAAGATAGTTTTTCTGGAAGGTCCCACCATTCAATCTAGTAGGGATGAAAGGTAAGTACTTGGTCTAACAGAAATGCTATTTTTCACTTACTATGCATAGGATGTTCTGCATGTGTAAAAGTCATTCAATTCTACAAATATTTTTGAGCACCTACAACATGCCATTAACAGTTTTAGGTTCTAGAAACTACATTGCACTTTAAGTGTCATATTTATAGATGCCTGTTTCCATTAGAAAATCCTATTTAATACTAACTCTGCTTCTGCTATTGGTCTCAAAACATGTTTTAAAATCATCTGTGGATGTTCACTACCTGTAAAATATCACTAATAGCTATTGGATATAGACATGGTTTTCCACTTTAAATGTCAAAAAAGTCTCTACTGCTTTAAAGAAAATTCCTGTTTTGCTTCTTCTATTTTGTGCAACAACCACAATGGGATTCATAAATATATTTGTAATCTTATTTGCAATAAGTACATGAAATGCCTCTTCTTGAAACTACTCCAACATTATTTTTGGTAGAATAGCAGTTTACTGACTCAGGAAATCCCTACAAGGGAAGTAAAGGAGCCTATTTTATAAATGAGGAAGTGGCAGTTACTCCCCCCAGACTCGGGTAGAATAGGAAGCTCAGGACAGAAGGTTCTCATTCAGCGCTTACAGCCAAAACATTAAAAAGGTAGTGATTCGTTTCACAGCATGTTTTTCAGACCATTGATTGACCCTAAGGTCATGTAATAATTTTCAAAATTTCTCTTTACCTTTGTGTCAGCAGCAATTGCTATTTGTCACCAGTCTTGGGAAGAGATCACTAGGTTTGAGAGGCAGCATGTGGTTGTTTTAAGTGACCTGAAAGAATACCAGTGGTTCAATAGTATTTATAGTCTGGCATTAGCTAATTGACAGCAAACAAGAAGGTAAGGTACTTACAATAAATCTTATTAAATAGCTGCAAGTATAAATTTGGAGAACTGCTTGATATTTTCATTCAAGACTTTTTTGAAAAAATTTTTAATGGTCATTACCAACATCTGATGCTTTCTGCCTTTCTCTTTTGGCACCCAACAACATTTAGATACAATCTTTTCAAGTCATAGCCTTTGTCTTTATGCTTCCTTGGAAATTTCTTGTACATTTTCAGTGTGTTCAAAATAGGATAACAAGCTTATTAAGAGCTAGGGATTATTAACAGAAAATTTAAGCCAAAAACTAGCACTAGTGTGTGAGATCATATTTTCAGGGATGCAGCTTTTGCTATTAAGGCATTTAACTAGTTCAAGTTGTTTCCCTTAACATTTGCTGATATTATTCTGTTAGAAATCAGCTACCCAGCTTTTGGAATATGGCTCAGCAATATATGACATCTGTACTAAATAAAAGGCATCAGATTCTTTGGGGTGAAAAGAGGGATATAGAGACAGGCTGCAGAGAAGCTTAGGTTACCATGTTCTTTGGATCCTCACTTTCTAGTATCACCAATGTTACCTGCTAACTCCATATGCACCTGTGTTTTAAAAGAAGGCTCTTGAGCTGTCCAATAACCTCTAAGTCCCTAGTTAAAGTCTTAAACATGGACTTCCCTGGTCTCTGGACCACACTGCATCCCAAATTTTGGTTCCACAGATTTTCAGAGTCTCTTCTGTCCTAGACTGTGGATAGAGCAACAACTTGACTATAATGTAAGAAGTAAAGGTGACTTGGTGATCTGTGAGTTATGTTGGCTACATGGGGTCCATTCAAGAAGTCTCTCATACATCTTTCCTGATCATTTGGGGTCAACCTCAAAAAGTTGAAGCTGTATAATAGAATAAGATGTTTAGAAACAGAAGTTTCTGATGTCCCCAGGGTTTGATTGCTGATGTTGCCACAGCTTCCTCAAGTCAGGAACACCATCAGAATCTTCAGAATCCAGACTAGGTCCCTTACCAGTGAGAGTCCCCAGGGGATATCTGTTTCCTAAATCCAAAGCCTTCTAAAACTATGTGTTTTAGAATATCATTACAACTCCCAGTCATTAGTGCCATTTGTCCTCTAGTCATCAGTTCTAATATCTGATCGGCAGTTTGGAAGACTGGCTATTGTAAACCCACAGAGGAAAACTCAAAAAGTTATGCAGAGGGAAGTGGATTTGGCTCAACTGGTAGAGCGTCTGCCTACCATAGAGGGGGTCCAGGGTTCAAACCCAGGGCCTTCTGACCCATGTGGTGAGCTGGCCCATGCACTGTGTTGATGCACACAAGGAGTGCTGTGTCACACAGGGGTGGCCCCCGCATAGGGGAGTCCCATGAGCAAGGAGTGCACCCTGCAATGAGAGCCACCCAGTGCAAAGAAAGCACAGCCTACCCAGGAGTGGCACCACATACACGGAGAGCTGATGCAGCAAGATGAAGCAACAAAAAGAGACACAGATTCCCGGTGCCACCGACAAGAATGCAAGCAAACACAGAAGAACACACAGTGAATGGACACAGAGAGCAGACAGTGGGGGGTATGGAGGGGGAAGGGGATAGAAAAAAAATGTCTTTAAAAAAAAAGTTATGCAGAATTATTGAATTGTTTTTTTCCCCACCCAGAAGTAGAGTTTTTCTGGAAAGTTCTGGCTATATAGAGTCACAGGAAGATAAGACTAGCCAAAGAAGAATATGATTTTCATTTCTATACATAGCACTTTCACTTGCCTCATTTGTAAAATTCATTCGATTAATAAATATTGAAAAGAGCCCCTTCTCTGTTCCAGACACAGTTCTAAATACTAGGGGTATATCTGTGAACAGAACAGAAGAACTCCTTACCCTCATAGAGTTTGTATTCACTTCACAGAGTTGTTGTAAAACATTTGGCACATAAGACTATGTAAGATACAGATTATGCTTAATTTAAATTAGGGCAAATGGTAATGCTTTAAATAGAGTTTAGTTTAATCATCATTTGCCACTGCTGTGATGAATATTATAAAGATCAGGGATTTAGATTGATATGCTCTAAGTCAAAACATGACAAAATGTTTCAAGAATCAGTTTTAAAATGTCACTATTCTGACTGTTGATATCCTGATTTTCACAAAAATGTTCTAGTGTGAATATTAAATTTATCCTTGCATAATTTCCAAAATTTAAATATTAGTTCCATTACTGCTGCTTTTTTTTTCATTTTTTAATGATGTTGATATCTCATCTCAAGGATATTTTCTCTTTCCTGGGAAAAGGCACACATTTGCTGAAAAACATTCTGTGAAATATTTTAAGATGTTTTAAAAAAGTGAAACTTAGCAATACAGTTTTCAATTTTTAAAAAGTGCCTCAATCTTTTAAGTAATGTTTTCAAATTTGCTGCAAATGAGATTAGTTTGAAAATCAGGTATTCGATTTCCTTTTGATTTTTAGAAACTGCAGATACCTGACAACATGTAGGATTAGCTAGAGTTTCCTTTCTAAAACAGTTTGACGCTTTTAATAGTAAGTGTCTTACTTTGTATTAAAATTCTCAAAAGTGCAATAAAATATACTTTATTATGTAAATAAGCCCTTAATGCAACTATAAGACCAGAAAGTAAATCATAGTTAGAAAAGTCATGAATTTAGTAGCATTACCAAACAAGAAATGAAAAGAAAAAAAAAATTGTACCATTTTCCCTAAAGATTGGAACATTCCAAGTGTAATGCAGTAAAAAAACATGCAACACACACACAGCAAGAAAAATCAACATGAATTCAGGAAAAAAGTTCATTATAATATTAATAAATATCAGGCAATAAGTTTTTGGTTGAGATAGGTTGTGACCTTCTGAAATTAGACCTGTACTGTTTTCAGTGGTAAGATGTTTCTTTAAAATGCTGTGGCTTTGTTTGTCTATACTTCAGTTGGATACATAGGAAGATAGGGTGCAAACTAATACAGAAAACAGATCATAAGAAACTGAAATTTTCTATTTCTACATGCTGCTCCTTTTGATTTCCAAATAATACTTTTCTTAAAGATGTTTTTAATTTTCTTTACATGAGTTTAGATTTGTTTAAAATATTTCAACTCATTACAAACAATCCAGATGACTCTGGGTGATGCTATGGAAAATGTCTGGAATTTTGGTACCTTGGTCTCTAGAAATTAGCCAATGGCAGACATTTCTTTATTTTGAGTCATGGCAAACTTATAGAACTTTCTCAGACAATCCATAAACCCTTTGATAATTCAAAAAGCATAAATGCATAAATGTGACACACATTTAAGATGAAATGTTACAATCTTTCTATTTATATCCAAAATTATTTTACTAAAACTATTTTGTGGTATGTTGCAACTTCTCATTAACCTCATTTCACAAATAGACAAAAGGAGGAAGGAGTTATTTGTTTGCCTTTTAACTGTCTTAGGAAAGATAGAAAGGTTTGTGATTTGTCTAACAGAATCACTTGAGTGATTTATATAGAGTACAATCTCTCAGACTCCTATGAATGAATACAAGTTGTGTTAAATGAAACCTCCTTCAAGGTTGTGATATAACAAACTTCTTCAGGAAAGATTTTTAAAAAGCTGTCATTTTGGAAAGAAGTAGTATTATATCTAAGACTCTGAGATGTTTTACCTAACATCTCTGAGATGAAACAATTAGGTTGGTCATGCAATACCATATATATCTGGATATATGTTGCCTTTGATATGGACAAAATGCTCATTCATTACCTATGTGAGTTGAAGGTCTTTGGTAACCTAAAAACATTGATACTTTACATTCATCCATTAATCCATTAATCATTTTAATAAGAACAACATCACAATAATTTAATACATTTCACTTAGGGTAATAATAACTGCTATTCAGCGCAAGGCCTTATGCTATATACTTTTCATGGATATCCTGTGCAAACCCCACAACTTTGTGGAGGAGGAACTATCATTATTTCTATTTTAAAGAGGAAGAAACTGAAATTCTTGGAAGCTAATTGATATGAAAATGGTTTTAAAACAGAGAAATGGTAAAAAGTGGAATTAAAACCAGATTTAACTCCAAAGCCTTGTTTTCTCTGTGCTGTCACACTATTTCCCAACGAGGGCTATGATTAATATGAGGGACAAAAGGATCATGTAACAGGTCCTTGGACAAACCTCCCAGGCACACCATCACAGCATGCTACATCAATCTCTCCATAGCATTTTTCCTGCTGATATTTTTCTTATTTAATTAATAAATTAGCTTATTTGTTTTCTGTGCCCCTTTATTAAAATGTGAAAGGGTGGCTACTTTCTGGATGACATTTAAATACAAATTTAAATATTTAAATTTAAATAGACATTAACTATGACATTTAAATGTTAAGAAAAGTTTGGGAAATATCATAAATATCATCAGGGTGGGGGCAGAAGGAAGCATTCCAGCTAGAGAGTATAGCTAATTCAAAAGCAGAACATTGAGAATGAGTTTGGCATGTTTGAGGGTAAAAAAACAGGAAGTATCTAAAGCATAACAGACAATTGGTAGAATAGTAAGGAAAGAAAATGAGGCAGAGTAAGTCGAGGGCACCCGAGGTTTGGTAAATCAGATTTAGGAAGTTGGATTATACTTTGGAGGACTTTCAGCTTGAGTGAACTGACCCGATCTAAAGATCTGACTTTGGTCCCCATACCAAAAGAAAACTGAAGGGGTGGGATAGGAATGGAAGCAGTGAAAGAGTTAGGAAAGCACTGCAATATTCCATGTGAGAGCTGTCATTGGTTTGACCTAGGAAGGAAGTAATGTAGATGGAGAGAAGCACTTTGGAGATGAATCACTTATATTCACAGATGTATTGAATAAGAGGGATGAGGGAAAGACATAAAACAATCTCGACCCCTCCCACACACACACATGCAAATACAAATACCCTTTAGTCTTCTTCTATTTGCTTTTTTGTTTGTTTGTTTGTTTTTGAGGTACTGGGGTCCAGGATTGAATCCAGGACCTCATATGTCTGAAGACGGCACTCAACCACTAAGCCACATCTACTCCCTTGAGTTGGTTTTTTCATTTCTTTTGCTTGTTGTTTGTTTTTATTTTTTTTTTAAGGAGGCACCTTGAACCAAACCTGGGACCTCCCATGTGGGAACCAGGTGCTCAGCTCATCTGCTTGAGCCCCATGTGCTCCCTGTTTTGTTTTGTTTTCTTTAAATCAAAGTATAACTTAAATTCAGTAAGTAGCAAATATTAAGTGTTCAGTTTAGTGACATTTTGTATATGTATATGCTTGTATAATCACCACCCAGATCAAAATATAGATAATTTTCTAAACCCAAAAAGAATTCTCTAGTAGAGAAAATAATAGACTAAAAAATAGTAACTCCTGCCTTTCCTAAAATGTATCACTTTTCCTATCCTGATTGATTTATCACTGATTTAGGTATTTCTGAGAGTTGTGGGAGAGTAACAAAGTATACATCATCTGTGTTCAAAGTAGGTGTCCCAGTTGTGGGGGATATGGTTCAGATATCTGGTAGAACCTTCTGGTATACTCAAACATAAAGGTACATGTAAGAAGCACTTTCTCTCACTCTAGAAATTTACCAAGTCTGCTTTGATAAGTAACTTGTACCTAGGAACCAGACTTGACTAATTTTAAATTCTGCTAATAAACGGATAAGTAGTAGACATGCAGATCATTTCTATGTAAGAAAGAACATGAGATCAAGAAATTGCTCTTAGCAATTTTAATGAGTGAACTGAATTAACTGACTGTAAGGCCAAAATGATTACTTTGATCAGAAATCAGTAATGGGCAGCCATATAAGAGTATGCCATCAGAATATGAGTTGGAGGACAAGTTCCAATTCCCTTCCCTTAACTGAATCTGTGACTTGGTGAAGTTCTCTGAAATATAACTCCATGTCTGCAAAGTAGATATGACCCAGAAAGACTATAAGGAGAGAATGAAGAGAGTACATGGGAAGATCTTTGATGTGATAAGTGTAATATACATTTAAACTATTAATAACAAGGTGGCAAAAAAAACACACCATAATTTAAGGAAAAAGGAAAACATATATAAAGTTTCAGTAAATCAAGCCCATGTTACATTATTGTTTTCTGCATTGCACCTCTCAAAGAAATGGTCCATTTCTGGCTGATGCCTATCACATTCTGCAGTCGTGGTTGTGGTTCTTGTTTCAGACTCCAGAGAGTGGTTCTAAATTGTCACTCAGATTCATCTGGGCCCCCCTCCATTGGTGTTGGATCCCAGTAGTCATGACAATTACAAGTAGTCCTGTTCGGTATAGCAGCTGGTAAACAGCACCCTCAAATGTATACCATTGCCCTTGGTACTTGGGAATTGCCAGATTAAAATATTCAATAGTATCATTTCTGCATTTTCTTAATAGCACCCTACCAGTAAATGTTCCAGGGAGCCATGCTCATCACCTCAGGAACCTCTGAGTGATTTGGAATAAAAGTGGTTATATTCTTGCTTCCTCAGCTACTGCCCCTCATAAAAGAGCAATTAGAATTTCTTCCCTAGAGGAAAAAAAAATCAGTAAGTAAACATTTTTTTTTCTTAAGTGTAGAAAATGAGTTAGTAGAAAACTATGTCAGAGGAGTAAAATGAGCTGTTCTGTTCATTAATTATATATATTAACTAGTATGTAACCTAATTCTATTAAGTTTAAGAAAGCGATCAAGGTTAACTTTATTACTAAGTGCCCTTGGCCCTATTCATTTAATAGTAGAAGGTGAATCATTTATCAAAGTAAAAAAATAAGTTCAAAGCAATTTAAAATCATTTTAACAAGGTCAGAAATTAAGTTTTCTGGTATTCTTTCTAGAGTAAGTACAATGTCATAACTTTAATAACAAATATAAATTAAAAATTTTGAGTGACTTTTTTTTTTCTGAGAGAACCCAGAACCTCGAAAATACCTTGGAGAAAATTACTTAGCCTTGAAGGAACTTAATGAATCCCTTTAATGTCCCTAACGTGTTATGGGATGCTTTCTAATTCTGTGTTGCAGGTGGGAGGCCAAAGAGCTGACCAATAGATTTTTGTTGTCAGGGTGGACTGACCAGGATTTTTTAATGGTCTTCCCTTTTCAGTTTGTCCATCACTTAGCCTTGTCTTTTCTTCTAATACAGAGAGAGTAGATGAGAACTAATTTGTTCTTTATTTGGGGTCATAATTCAATTATTAAAGTCCCTAGGCATGCTTTCCAGACTTTTTAGAACTAAATGAAAAGTTTAGTTTCCAGTATGCGATATTGTACTTTGATTTCCAATCACTTATGTTCAATCTGTAAGAGACTTATACATTCCCACTTACAGTGATATGACATATTGATGTCAGATGTGGCCATGTGACTTTATTTGCCCAATAGAATCTAAGCTGAAGTGACATATGTTACATACTAGCAGAAGCTTTATGAGCCATGATAAGGTTCTACCATTTCTCCCTTCCTCTGCCATGATAATGGCAGGTCCAGAATGAGACTGCTTCTTTTGGGCAGAATCAAAAAACACATAGAACAGGAGCCACAGCTGATTTACAAAAACATTGTAAAATGAGTAAGAAATACATCTTTATTATTGTATGCTACTGAGCTTGTGGAGTTGTTTCCAACTGCAAATAACCTAGCAAAACTTGCTAATATACAGAAATTACAAAATTGTGATGGGTTAAAATAAATAGCAATTTTAATTCTAATGCATAGAAGCAGGTGTTCAGCTATAAATTTAAAAAAAGGTTTCATATTTGCATTTGGTTCATTTTCGTAGGATTTGAATCATCTCTATTAAAGTATTGTTCAGGTATTTGAATAAAAGAATATGTGTCTCTTACAAAAGTGACAGAGGTTTAGCAACTATCAGGGAAAAAGCAAACAAAATCCAGAAGACTCCTGGCATTTATGGATTTAAAATTGACTACTTACAAGTAATTGCTAAATCTGTGACATGTGGTGATTTGTAATTTTGTTGATGCAACTATTTGAATGGTATACTTGGTGAGTCTGTGATGGGAGTTTGCCAGTGAATATGGCACTGAGCTCGTGGGAAGACCTGGTATAGTACTTCCCAAAGCAAAATATCTGGACAAGCAGCATCAGTATCACTTGGGACACTGTCAGAAAGGCAAATTCTTGGGCTTCATTCCAAACCAATTGAATCAGAAACTTTTGGGTTGGGCCCCAGTAATCTGTGTTGTAACCAGCACTGTGGTGATTCTGGGGCTCACTAGCATTTGTTAAACACTGGTCTTGTCACTGTCCATGAAGGCATTGACTGATTTCTTCAACATTTAATGAAACATGAGCTAGAGACTGCATTTTAAAAAGCTTCCTTATTATTTCATAAACAGGTGGTTCCTTTTCACTGGCTTACAATTTAAAAGACACTATAATAGTGTTTTTCAGAATATGACTTTCATAATATACAAGTGGGCATTCAGAAAGAGTATGGTATACAGCAAATGTCAAGGGTCCCGAGTACATGCAATTTAAGGTAATAAATGAATATTCAAATGATCTTTATCATAATGAATATTGGCTTTTGAAAAACAGGCAGATGGCTCTGGAGTTCAGTGCCATGTCAGTGGGTCCTACTTTGGAATTTGTGTTCCTAAGTGTGATGGAGTTGACTTGGATGTGACCTTACTACACATGCTTCTTCTGTTACTTTTACTGAACCTGTGGTTTTCACTAGGTTTGGTGTATACTCAGGAGACTTGGATCTCTGAACTGTCCACGTGCCAGCTGGGCCCTGAGCCTCAGCAGAGTTGCAACTCCTACTCTCTGTTCGTTGGACTTACCCAGGTTGGCTAACATGGAGGAGAAGAGGGTCAACCACCATACCAGGGAACCGAGAGTGCCTACAACTGTAAGCAGGAGATTGCATCCATCAACATTGTGGGACCTAAGACCCCTCTCGATATAGAGGTGGAGTGGACATCATCATCCCAAGGTCCACAGGATGGAGAATAAAATATGTATTAGAGTAGACTTACTGATATTCTACTATAGAACTGTTGTGACTAGTAATGGAAGAAATTGTAGCATTGATGTGGAGAAAGTGGCCATGATAGTTGCTGAGAGCAGGGAGAGGGAAAAAGAGATGTGATGTGGGGGCATTTTTGGGACTTGAAGGGGTCCTAAACGATATGGCAGGGACAGATGCTGGACTTTATATATCCTACCATAACCCACTAAATTTACTGGGGGAGAGTGTAAACTACAATGTAAACTATTATCCATGTGGTGCAGCAGTGCTCCAAAATGTATTCACCAAATGCAATGAATGTGTCACAATGATGAAAGAGGTTGTTGATGTACGAAGAATATGGGGTGTGGGGGGTATGGGGTATATGGGAACCTCTTGTATATACATATTTTTTTAAAGATTTATTTTTTATTTATTTCTCTCCTCTTCCACCCTCCCCCCCCCCCCATTGTCTGCTGTCTGTGTCCATTCACTGTGTGTTCTTCCCTGTCCACTTCCCTGTTGTCAGCAGCACGGGAATCTGTGTTTCCTTTTGCTGTGTCATCTTGTGTATCAGCTCTCCATGTGTGCGGCGCCATTCCCGGGCAGGCTGCACTTTCTTCCGCGCTGGACGGCTCTCCTTACGGGGCACACTCCGTCCATGAGGGGCTCCTCTACGCAGGGGGCACCGCTGCGTGGCAGGACACTCCTTGTGCGCATCAGCACTGCGCGTGGGCCAGCTCCATATGAGTCAAGGAGGCCCGGGGTTTAAACCGCGGACCTCCCATGTGGTAGACAGATGCTCTATCCACTGGACCAAGTCCGCTTCCTTTATATTTTTTAATGTAACATTTTTTTGTGATCCATTTACTTTAAAAAAAGATAATTAAAAAATAAAATAAAAATAATTTAAAAAGAATAACAATAAAAAAAACCCAACAATAGTAAAATCACAAAGATAATCCCACAGTGCCTCTTCACATGCATAGTAAGGAGCTCGACCATTGTCAAGAACACAAAGCAGTAAGTTCCAGACCCTGTTTTCACAAACTCACTTTTTACTTGCCTGCTCATCCTATGGTGCTTGTGGTTCTGGGAAGAAGGAATTGGAGATGGAACCAGAAGTATAGAAGTTAGCTCCAAGAAAAGATGCCTCAAACCTAAAAATTAAGGCAGAACTCAAGATCAAGTTGGAAAGGAGAGCTTTGGTTGGAGTGTGGGTCAGGTGATGAGGAAGAGGGATCTGAATTTGAGTACAAAAGTAAGATAAAAAAGGAAGGAAGGAAGGAAGGGGAAGGGAGAAAGAATGAAATTGGCAATCACTATCTGTTTTAAGAGCTTATTTTCCCTCTTTTGTGGCAGTGTTATGCTGGTATTACATGGGTCCCTAGGAATCACTGATACTGCCCTTAAATTAGGAGCATTATTTCCTGTTGTTATAATGTAAGCTCCATGGGAGCAGAAACTTGTCAATTTTGTTAGCACTTTAAACACCTGATAAATCAGGTAAGCACAGAGGCCACTCTACTGGAGGCTTACATTGGCCCCTTTCAGTATACATAATTTTGTTTTTGACATTTCGATTCTTTTTCTTAAAAAGTACTCCCAAATTATACAAGCTATAGATCTCACCAAATATGGATCACTGCCTCTGGTTAGAGGAAACAAATTGAGACAAATAGGCTAGGACAAAGGTGCTAACAGGAGAATGAAAAGGGAAAATATTAAGTCGATATGTTTAAAGAAAATCAGCCATACTTGATGATTGACTAGATTGTGCAATGAGGAGAAACTGGAATAAAAAGTGAACAATCTTATTTCTTTCTTCGATGGCATTAATAAGTTCAAATATAAAGTCATCTGTAGAGAGGTTTGTAGGAAGATGTCAGAGTAGGGAGTTCCAGAACTCAGGCCTTCCCCCGAAATGACTATTACACAGCAGGAGCTTTCTGAAACAATTATTTTGAAACTCTAGAGGCCAGAACACCATACACATTCAGGGAAAAGTGGGAGGAAGAGGATGATAAATTACTATAAAGAACTGTAAATTGGCCTCACAGGAACAGCTACCATCGTCCACTCTCACAGCAGGCTGCCATGGGGTCCATCCCTGGCTAGTTTGCTAGTGACAGAAAGGGACATAAAAATCCTCTTCAAAAACCCAGGAGAGGGAGGTCTGTCTCCTGGGAAACAGATGGGGCAACCAAACTCCTGTGAACAGGGAAACTCCAAAACAAGTATAAACCAAAAGGCCAGGACAAGATAGAGGTCCAGAAAGACAGGGAAAGCACTGTATACTGCATTCACCTTGGGTAGACCTTCTTGAAAGGAGGGCTGGAACTCAAGAAAATCTCTGTCTTAACACAGCTGGTTACAAAATAAAGAAATAGACATCACAGGAAATAAATCCCAGAGTTAACATTTAAAAATATTAAAATGCACAATATGTAACAGAAGACTACAAAACAAAGAAAAAGGAAATGATAGCCCTCCCAAAGAAAGACAGTGAAAATCCAGAAAATACCAAGGAAGAAGACAAGAAGATGGACATACCAAAAAAAGCCATTAAAAAATGCTCAAGGAGTTGAAGGGAATTAAAGAGAAAAAATTAAAGGATATCAGGAAAATAATGAATGAGCAATATGAGAGTCTTAGTAAAGAGATGTAAATTTTAAAAAGGAACCAACCAGAATTATAGTACCGGAGTTGAAGACCACAATAACTGAAATGAAAAATTCCCAGGAGGGTTTTAAGAGCATATTGGAGTTGGTGGAAGAAAAAATCAATGAACTTGAAGACAAGGCATGTGAAATGAGTTAGGCTGAGGGGCAGAAAGAAAAAAGAAATATTAAAAGTGAAAATAGCCTAACACTCTTATTAGACACCATCAAGCACAATATACACATTATAGGAGTCCTAGAAGGAGAAAAGAGACAGGGAGAGAAGGAATATTCAAAGAAATTATGACAAAGAACCTCCCAACTTAGCAAAAGACGTTAATATGCACATCCAAGAAGCTCAGATAACACCAAACAGAATAAACAGGAAGAAAAATACACCCCATCTTATACTGATAACACTATCAAATGCAAACAACAGGGAGACAGTTTTGAAAACTGCAAGAGAAAAGCAACATGTTATGTACAAGGAAGTTCCAATGAGACTGAGTGCTGATTTCTCATCAGAGACCATGGTGGCAAGAAGACAATGACTTGAAGCACTTAAAGTACTGGAAGAAAACAACTGAAATTTTTTAAAAAGCCACAAATATTATATCCAGACTTTCTTTTAAAAAACTATGGGGAGAGGGAAGTGGCTCCCCAATCAGTTGGGATCCAGTCTACCATATGGGAGGCCCTGGATTCACATCCTGGGGTCTCCTTGTGAAGGCAGGCTGGCCCGCAAACTGTGGAGCACTGCCAGGCCTGCAGACACCATGTAGCACCACCTGGCCCACAAGTGCCATGGAGAATTAACTCAGCAAGGTGATGCAACAAAAAAAGGGAGACAAGCAAAAAAACACATAAGAGTCACAGAGAGCAGACAGCACAGAGAGCAGACAGCAAGCAAGCCACAAGGGGGTAGGGGAAATAAATAAATACAGACACAGAAGAATGCACAGCAAAGGGACACAGAAAGCAAACAGCATGCAAAAAAGCCACAAGAGGGCAGGGATTAAAACAAAAAGCTATGGGGAGACAACAACCAGCAGAGGGTGGCAGGGTAAGGAGCTCCATCAGCTCCTGCTACAGGGCAGTTAGTAAACACCCAGAGCTATCTGAAGCACCTGCTTGGGGGCTCCAGGAGACCAGAAGAGCATCCTGCAACATCTTTGAAGGAATGGAAGGAGGAGACTGCCCATCTGCAGAGAAGATTTGTAAGTAGAGTGCTCCACAATTGAAAACATAATCATCAAATTTATTTGGAAGGGTAAGGGGTCCTGAACAGCCAGAAGCATCTTAAAATGGAAAAGTGAACTCTCATTCCCAGACTTGAAATCATATTACCTAATGGTAATATGCTATAGTGGTAAAACTTGCTATAGTAGTAAAAACAACATGATCCTGGCATAAAGACAGATACATAGATGAATGGAACAAATTGATGGTTCAGAAATAGACCCTCACATGTATGGTCAAGAGATTTTTAAAAATTAATTTATTGAAATATCACACACACACAAATATACATAAACAAATAGGGTATAGTAATAGTTGTGAACTTACAAAGCAAACATACATAACATCATAGAGGACTCTCATAACTCATCCTACCACCAATACCTTATATTGTTGTTAAACATTTTTAACTAATGATTAAAGAGCATTGTCAAAACATTATTACCAATCAAAGTATTTTCCCCCAACCTACCCTATTACTATTGTCTTTATATCATTTATATATGAACATACATAAACAATAAGTGTATAGTTAAAGTTGTGCACTTACAAAGCAACCATGTATAACATCATCCTGGGGGCCCTTACATCAACCATCCACCAACACCTTGCATTGTCATGAGACATTTGTTACAAATAATAAAAGAATATTGTCAAAATCTTACTAATAAAAAAAATCTTACTAATAATTATTGTCTTAAATTTGGTGTATTTCCCCCCAACCCACCTATTATTTTTTAAATATATTTTGGTGACAGAAGCTGTAAACTTATCAAACAATCATGCACATGTGCAGAATTCTCAAACAATACCCCTCTATCAACACAACATACTGTGATGGAACATTTGTTGCAGATAAGATAACATCATATGATTGCTACCATATCCATAGTGAATATTTGGCACACATTTTCCAAACTGCCCCATTATCAACACAGTACATCTTTGGCATAGATGCAAGAATATTATATTATTACTGCTAACCACAGTCCATAGGTCACTCCAGCTGTTCTTTTCCCATGCTTCTCCACATTCCCACCACCCTGCAGTAGTGATGTACATTTGCTCTAGCTCACAAAGGACACTCTTGCATCTGTACCATCAACCACAATTCTCATCCACCTCTTGGTTTACTGTGCTATTCAGTTCCTAGATTATTCTCTAGGATTCTGTCAATTGGCATTTACATACCTAGACTACCACTTTCAGCTACATCCCCATTTGTAAACTGGCTTATTACTCACTATGTGTTACCATCCACTCTATACATTTCCACACTTTTACAGTAAAGCTAGTTAAAACTTCTACATACATTAAACATCACTAGTCCATCTCAGTCCTACTGTTATCTCCTTTAAGAACCCACCACCTACCACCAGGTCTTGAAGATATTTTCCTACAATTTCTTCTAGAAGCTCTATGGTTCTTGCTTTTATTTTTAGGTTTTTGATCATTTTGAGTTAATTTTTAGATAAGGTGTGAGATAGGGGCTCTCTTTCCTTCTTTTAACTATGGATATCCAGTTCTTTCAGCACCATTCGCTTAATGGAATGTTCTGCCATATATGCGTGGGTTTGACAAGCTAGTAAAAAATCACTTGACCAGGACAACAAGAAAGATGGTGGTGGAGTAAGGAGCTCCTAGAATCAGCTCCTGCTACAGGGCAGTTAGTAAACACCCAGAGATATCTGGAGCTAGGCTGAAGCACCTGTTTGGGGCCTCCAGGAGGCCAGAAGGACAACTTGCAACATCCTTGAAGAAATGGAAGGAGGAGACTGCCCATCTGCAGAAAAGATTCATAAGTAGAGTGCTCCATGCCATGGAGGCCGGTGCCAATCCTCCACTGGAGGCACAAGTCACCTCTGGAACTGTTCCATGGCTGGAATTGAAACCTCCACTTCCCAAAAACAGATGCAAGAGTGTCCTTTGTGAGCTAGAGCAAATGTACATCACTACTGCAGGGTGGTGGAAATGTGGAGAAGCATGGGAAAAAATACAGCTGGAGTGACCTATGGACTGTGGTTAGCAGTAATAATATAATATTCTTGCATCTATGCCAAAGATGTACTGTGTTGATAACGGAGCAGTTTGGAAAATGTGTGCCAAATGTTCACTGTGGATATGGTAACAATCATATGATGTTATCTTATTTGCAACAAATGTTCCATCACAGTATGTTGTGTTGATAGAGGGGTATTGTTTGGGAATTCTGCACATGTGCATGATTGTTTGATAAGTTTACAGCTTCTGTCACCAAAATATATTTAAAAAATAATAGGTGGGTTGGGGGGAAATACACCAAATTTAAGACAATAATTATTAGTAAGATTTTTTTTATTAGTAAGATTTTGACAATATTCTTTTATTATTTGTAACAAACATCTCATGACGATGCAAGGTGTTGGTGGAGGGTTGATGTATGGGATCCCTGTATGATGTTATGCATGGTTGTTTTGTAGGTTCACAACTTTTACTACACACTTTAATTGTTTATGTATGTTCATATATAAATGACATAAAGATAATAATAATAGGGAGGGTTGGGGGAAAACACTTTGATTGGTAGTAATATTTTGACAATGCTCTTTAATCATTAGTTAAAAAGTTTTATCAACAATGTAAGGTATTGGTGGTAGGGTGAGGTACAAGAGTCCTTTGTGATGTTATATATGTTTATTTTGTAAGTTCACAACTATTACTATACACTTATTGTTTATGCATGTTTATGCATGAGTGATATACTTCAATGCATTAAAAAAGACAAAAACTAGGGGTAGATTAAGACATTCTCAGATAAACAAATGAAAATCTCAAAGAGTTCATCACTAGACCTGCCCTATAAGCAATGCTAAAGAGAGTTCTCCATACTGAGAGGAAAGGACACTAGATGGTGGTTCAAAGTGGCATAAAGAAATAAAGATTTCTGGTAAAGGTAATTATAATTTGGTAATTATAAATGCCAGTATTATTGTAACATATTATTCTTCCTACAGGTTCTAAAATGCAAATGAATAAAAAGTAATGATGAATCTATGGTTTGGAGCATACAATAAACAAAGATTTAAGTGGTAACAGGAACAAAAAAAATGGTGGAGGGATAGAGAGGTATAGAAAAAGTACATGTGCATGCTATTGAAATCAAACTAAGTATGATTATTACATATTTAAGATGTTAAATTTTAACCCTATAGTAACCACAAGGAACATTGGGATGTTTTTTATGTGCTATTTAATATAACTGATTCTATTTAATCCCCCAAGAATAAAGTTCAGATCAATATTAGCAGGTTTGATTTGATTGCCATATAATAGAAATACAAAAGATGAAATTCTCTGCTAAGCATGGCAGTGAGTTGCTTCCTGTTGTATGTATTCAAGGATAGGCTGGAAGATAACCACTTTGCACACATTTTGTAGGAGATATTAAAGGATATGGTGGTTGCTTATTTTCAAGGACTTTAGGATCTTTTTAATTCAGAGTTTTCAAGATTCTATGACTCTATAACTTCTTGATAATTTTTATTTCACCTGCAAGTTGTTGGTCCAACAACTTCTGAGATGTTCTTTTTTTTTAACTCCTAACTGAATTGTCAGCAATCCAAACCATGTTCCTTTATGTGCTTATTTCATGGGTCCAAAAGAGAAATTCTTATTGAAAATTCATCTACTGTTTATTCTCCTGTTCAAGCAAAAAAGTTTATTTACTTACAATAATACTTGAGAAAATGTAATTTCTGGCATTTTCATTTAAAGGGGTTAAAGAATTCCTCTTCACAAAACAAAGATGATGTAAGGAAGCCCAAATGAAAGACAAATTCATTTTATAAACTGCAACCTGATCCTTCTAGATTTTTCAGCTTAGGTTTTCTTGAAAAAGACCATATAGCCATGCTCCCCAAAGTTCTCAGCCAAGTCACTATTCAGTGGGCATTAACAAATTTTAAGTTTAACTATCTTTTGCCCAAAGAGTTATATTAAGAAACATTTTAAAGGTTTATCTATTTGATACATAATCCAAATTTTCACAGTAAAAAAAATGGATGCTTGTATTATATGGGCTAGTAATACCTAATTATATCTCTAAAGATCAATGAATAAAAAATGCTTAATAGCATTGGAATCAACCCAAATGCCTATCAACAGATGAGTGGATCAATAAAATGTGGTATATACATACAATGGAATACTACTCGGCTTTAAGAATAAATACACTACAAACACACGTGATAACATGGATGAATCTTGAGAACCTTATGTTGAGTGAAGCAACCCAGGCATTGAAGGACAAATACTACATGACCTCAATGATATGAAATAAGCAAGCTGCCTCAGAGAGCTAGAGACTGGAAGATAGGCTTACAGGAAATTGGGGGGTAGAGGAAGGATGTAAGCTGACATCTACATGGGCGAAATCTATGATAAGCTGGCGGTAAGTATGTGCACAAGGAAGAGATAAAATGGGGGCATAGGGTTACCTTTGGGTGGGGCTTTGTGGGTTTGAGGGGGGCTAGGGATGGGCGGATGGGTAATATTGCCCAAGAAATTGGGGGGAGGGAGGGGCAACATATGAACATAGGGGATAGTCAGGTGTTGGTTGAAAGTAAAATGCTGAGAAAACCTTTTCAAAATACAATTAGGAAAGTTACCTGTTTAAGATACTCAAAGAGGATAATCTGACGCAGGACAGACTCCTAGGGAATATCTGAATGCTCATTTTGCCAGAGTAGGTTACACCATTGGGTAGAGACCTATACAATGAGAGTGAAGGTAGACCCACATCCTGGGGAGGACTAATGCCATCAAATAGAGGGAACTGTATCTCTCAAGAGAAAGGGTGGCTCCCAGGGCATTAGGGCAGTTGAGCAAGTCAAGCCCTCAACACTGTTGCAAGTATCTCTGAACATGGCTCCTCAAGAAATGAAGATTGACTGTCACTGTGGGGCCCAAGGGGAGGGGGAAATAGATATTGAATAGATGGAACCAAAGTAAATGTGAGGGCAAAAGAAGTGTTTCACAAGAGTACACAAGGATGGATATAAAACATGTAATATTACACCAAAAACATATAGGGGACGACAGACTAATAATGTAAACCATAATGTAAAACATAGGATAACTAAAAAATTTAGAAAACTCTATAGCCTAAAGTATAAACCACAATGTAAACACAAATATTACCTTGTTTGAAAGCTATTGTCTCAATATCTGTATATCAGTTTCAGTAGATATGATATGAATAAGTTAAAAGATTATCGCTATGGAAGGGAAAAGGTTTTATAATGGATATGTGGGAGTACTGTATATTGTATATATGAATTACTGTAATCTAGGGCTCTTGTGAAGAGAAGCTCAATAATTAGGAAAAAAGAAAAGAAAAAGATAGGATGTAGAATTTTTCCAAATCAATATGTATTCTATATCTAACCTTTAAACTCATCGCTATATTCCATTTTACTAGTAAAGGAACCTGACATTATATTGGGCTTCACTTTTCAGGAAATTTTGGATCACAGAGTGGTTCAACAATGGCAGCGGAGGAATACTGGTATGGGATGTTATTGATAGGGGACATATGGTTGACAGGGAGTTATACAGGGCATGTGTCCAGGGTGCATGGAAATGTTTGGATATACTCATAGTGGAAACAATTAAAAACAACACTGGGGGGGTACTGGGTTCCTGGCCGGGGGGGGGGGGGGGGGTTTGTTGTGGTCCCTAGGGGAGCAGCGGCAGTCCCCCAGGTCCAACGGTAAGGACCAGGAAGGAATGAGGGTCCAACAGTGAGCCCCTGATACTAATGACTATGCTTGTGAGACTATACACCTGAAATAAGAACAAGGCCTAGAGCAGTACTGTGCCTAGGAGTTTCCTCCTGACAGCCTCCATGTTACTCAAATGTGGCCAGTCTTGAAGCCAAACTCAGCATGTAAATGCAATGCCTTCCCCCCAGCGTGGGACATGACACCTGGGGATGAGCCTACCTGGCACTGAGGGATCACTACCAAGCACCAGCTGACGACGTAACTAGAAAACGACCTTGAATTGAAGGTTCAACGTGGACCAGCAGAATATCCCTGTCTACATATAATAACAGGAGTTAAAAATGCTGTTTGACATAAAGTAAGGGGGAAATGGAAAGGACAAATGAGTTCATATGGCTATGTGTCTCTAAAAAAGAGTCTGGAGGTTGTCAGAAGGATTGCCCTTATGCACACCTGAGCAGAGTCTCAGAGACAGATAAAGTAGATACAACCCCAGGTATTGGTTCTTTTGAGGGCTAAAGAGACCCACAGGTTCTATGGTCATGGCAGATGGGGTTCACTGCCAGGTCAGTTAGCCCTTCTTTGGAGCTGGTGTTTCTGAGTGTTGGAGCTGGACTCAGATAGGATCTCTTTTCACAAGCCTTTCATGCTTCTTTACTGGAATTGTAGTTGGTGCTGGGGTTTAAGATATATCTAGGGGATTTGAATCTCTCGACTGACAATATGATAGCCAGGCCCTGAGCCTCAACAGACTTCAGCTCCTACATTCTGATTTAATGGACTTACCCCACTCAGCTAACATGGAGTTGAAGAATGTCAGCCACCACACCGTGGGGCCTAGAGTGCCTACAACTGAAAGCAGGAGGATTGCATCCAGTATCCATGTGGAATCTAAGCCCCCTTTTGACATAGATGTGGAATGGACACAACCAAGCCAAGGTCCACAGGAAGGAGGAATACAGTAAGGATTAGAGTGTACTTAATGATATTCTATTCATGAACTATTGTGGTTAATAATCGAGAAAATGTGGCACTGGTGTGGAAAAAAGTGGCCATGGTGGCTGCTGGTTGCGGGGAATGGGAGGAAGAGATGAGATGTGGAGGCATTTTTGGAACTTGGAGTTGTCCTGGGTGGTGCTCCAGGGACAACTGCCGGACATTGTATGTCCTCCCATGGCCCACTGGATGGAACGTGGGAGAGTGTGGGCTATGGTGTAGACCACAGGACATGGGGTGCAGCGATGCCCAGAGATGTGCTCACCAGATGCAATGGATGTGTCATGATATGGGGGAGAGTGTTACTGTGGGGGGAGTGGTGGGGTGGTGGCGGTGGGGGTGAATGGGGACCTCATTTTTTTGAATGTAATATTTTTTAAAAAATGAATAAATTGAGTAGAATTTGGAAAAAAATGCTTAATAGCAAAAGAGACAGTGACTTTAATGAACACTTAGTTTTATTCAAGCTTCATCTTATAAAATAGCAAAAAATAGAATTAACAAATTTAGATTTAACATTATTGTTTCTATGAGATTTATTTATTCTTCAGTATAATCACCAAAATTGAAAGGGGGAAAAACTTCCAAGTTATTTAAATGTCACGAATAGTCACAGGAAAGGGTAAAGCAGAAAGCCAAAACAAGGAATCGATAATTATGTCGAGTAAAAAGACAAATGTAATTGTAACTTCAGCTTGATGCAACCATTGCAAAATGTGGTGAGAGGTAAAAGATGAAAGTATTGTCACAGTATTTATAGTTGCATTCATCTGTTTTGTCTAATATCTTGGTAAACCCGGATTTACCCTACTATTTCACCAATGCCTTCACAAGAAACTTGGAAATATAGGAGCACAGTTGACCTCTACATTACACCTGGCCATTTCTTTTTCACAGTCAAAACTGTTAAGTTATTATACTATCTGGCAACAATTGCAATCTATATGCTTCTTCCAAAGGAACCAATAGAAAAATATATATTCATTAAAAAGCAGTAAGGTTAAGGTTGTCCTAAAATGACTCAAATTTATAATTATCCACCACATGAATCGCAGGCTGTCACCAAGCAGTGTTCTACTAGGTTCTGTTAGAAGCAACATGTTTCAAACTCTGAAGAAACCACCAATATTTATCTTCATAAAATCAATACCTATGGGAAAATATGTGGAAGTTTAGGACCTATTAAAATATCCAAAAGAAAAACAAATTGTGTACTTTCGATACCTTTCAAAAATTTTATTTTCAAGGTGATTTTTTATATATCATTAGCATCATAAACTATTATAATAATTTTTATCATAGAACCCAATGTCACTCTCTCAATTCATCTCTAGTGCTGCAAATATGATTTAGGTCTCAGTAACAGAAAGAAAGCCTTTTATTTAGTAGTTCGATAGACTCCTATAAAAATATAGGGCTTACGTTCGCTATTCTACAGAGCACAAGAACCATTGGCAGGGCTCAGGAATATTAGCCTGAACAAAAGAAGCCACCCTAAATCCTACTGCTGGAGCCACAGTTAATTGAAGTGCAAACAGGTGTCTGTTCAAATACCACCTATCTTGAGGTACATTCCCAGGATGCTTGTCTGAAATAACTCTTTCATAGTCACTTTCCAGTTCCTTATTGTGTTTTATTTTTTTCTTGGCATTCGCAATTACCTGATACTGTGCATCAAATTGATTTCTTGGTTTATTGTCTATCTCCCTTCCTAGAATGTAAACTCCATGAGGACTAGGATTTGTTGTTGTTGTTATTCATAGTGCTGTATCCTGGAATAATTCCTGAAAAATTGGTGACTTCCATAAATATTTGTTAAATAAATGAAACCCAGGCAGGGCAGAACATCTGCCAATGGATGAAGAGTGAGGCCTTCCCTGAAATCCTTCTCCCTGGGAGGTATTTGGGATGCTGAATACCATTAGCTCAGATATTGCCAAAAGTTTGTGAGAAATAATAAGGATGTCCCCAAACCCAATATTCTAAAGGTAAAATAGAAGACACTGAGATTCCAAAAAAAAAAAAAAAAAACTATAAAACTTCCCAATGGGAAAAAAAAATGTATTCTTCCAAATTCTGTATGTGGTTGCAGAGTCCAGATTTTTTGTCTCCTTCTGTTGAACTGATTATAAGAAGACAATAATCACCAATGTTGAAAAAATTGGATACCCACAATTGAGATATATAAGTGGAATATTCTAAGTAATTAGAATGTGGTTATAGTCCATTGCTTTCAAAAGTAAGTTAAAAAAACAAATTCAGAAATATTCTGGGGATAATTAGCACCACAGAAGTCAAGCTGAACCATAAGAAAAAAACATTTATAATACATGAGTCACTTTTAATATGTTCATGAAATTTTCAGCATTTACGATTGTGTTGGGATTATTTGTTTTGGCAATGGAAAGGATTTGAGTACTGTGAGCAGTAAAATCAGTTAGCCTCAAAAAGGTGTTTACTCCATTACTTAGAGTATTCAGCAGGTTTTCACAGTGGTTGAGGGACTAGCAACCTTCAGAAATGTATTTCATGGGACCAGAACTCCTGGGAGTACTCACTGAGGAGAATAGTTGGATCACACATTTTGTGTGAAGAAATAAGGAGACGTCTACTAAAAGTAGATATTGCACCAAATGCTGGGAGATTATGTGAAAGCAGAAGTTTTCTTTTTCTTTTTCTATTTTTTGCTTTTCTTTTCATAGAGCAGTAATTGTTGAAGAGAACATGGTAATAATCCCATTTCCTTTGATTTTTATCTGTAAAGACAAATCTCATGCAATGCATCATTAAAAAAAGAAAAACAAAATCTGTGATGGATTCTTTTTGAAGCACAGATAGCCCAGTTCCCTGGGAAAAGTCAAATTCCCTTAATGGAACAGATTACAGAACTGTGGCAAAGTGACTCATTTAGATATTTAATGTAAATTAGTATGGGGACTGTACAATTCCATCCAATCAGCTTTACTCTTTTTGGTCCTGTTTGCTTTATAGCTTTTATCTTGATGCTTTTTAAGCACTGATATCTTCATTTTTGCTCAGTTCAATTTATTCTGCATTGTGCCCTTTTGTTAGGTGCTAGAAATACTCATTTTCCCTCCCTATTCTACTTGTTTTGCTGTCATATCCAGTGCCAACAAAACAGCCTTGTTTATAAAAGAGATAACCAAACCAACATTTGACATGCAATAGACATTCCTGAGTACAGATGTCCAATGTTTACTTCTAGCATTCTTTCTTAGTGATATTCTTAGTTGTATGGAAAAATAATCTTCATATCTAATGCCAAATGGGAAAAAGAAAATCATGCAGTGGTATAGCAATATTATAAAAAGATGAGTTACAAAAATGCATTATTCTTAGAGTCTTAATTGGAAAGCACTAAGGCCTGCCCATTTACACACCCAAAGTCTGAAAAACTTTCCATATTAAATGAACATAGTACTGAATCTTCTGCTTTGATTTTTTCCTTATCTAATTTCTCAGTACAATCTACCTGATTTTTACATATAAAGTTTTCATTTTAGAAGGAGGGTTATTTTAGTCCAATCTTTCAATTGACTTTATACCTCATTCTTTTTCTCCCTTTTCATTTCCCTGATTTAAATTTGATAAATTCAAAGCAGGAAATGAAGAAGAATGGCCTTCCAGGTTACTTCCTGAAGATAAAATTTAGCTTCAAATCTAAGGAAAATGAAACTGCATTTCAATACCCAATTAAAGACTTTAAACAACAGAACAATTTGAGAGCTTGTTTTTAATCAAGCCATTTTACAATGCCTAATTATTCCTCAAGATTTGGTATATGGTTACTTGCTAATGCACTATATCTTCAGATCACTGAGTGTCTTTGCATGCTATGAACTGAAGTTTTTGAGAATTGTAATTTTCTACCTTACCAGTTTGGATTACAAGAACATTATTTGTCCTGCCATTGGGTCTCTAAACCTATCTTCCTTGCAGGTTAGATATATTTTCCAGATGTCCTGCTGCTAAGCTGGTGAGCAGTAGGGTACTGCTCAATTTGCTCACTTTCTTCTCTACATCCTCAACTCCTCTCCATTCCCAACTCTGCCTCCCAGCTCCTCGACAACCTCCTCCACAAACTTAGAACAGAGATTAGATATTCCGTCCCTTGATACTGGTCAAAGACAGTAACTTCTTTCTGTTTACTATCGCAAAGTTTAACCTGCTCATGCAGAGGCACCTGGGACTCTTAATATCTTGCAGACTCTGTGGAATAGGAGAGAGGAGACAAAGAAAAAGTATATTAAGCATTCTTCTCCACAGTCATTTCATGCAAAGGTTAGGTTCCTAAGGAAAACTATTTCCCCTCCAAGTGGAGCAGAAAGTGTTCTAAGTGAAGTGGTAGAAGGATATATGGGACAAAAGAAAATAATACAAAAGTAAATGCTCAGAAAGATGGGGGAGCTGAAGAATGTCAGAAGGAACCAATGCTGGAGAGTTAGTTAATCAAGTTAATATAGTTCAGGAGCACAGTCTGTCTCTAATTCTTTTCTAAAATCTTTATTCCTGGTCAAGGATTGTTTTATATCTGCGGTCACCCCTCGGGCTGAAGTGTGGTTTGCTGGCCTGGCGGGGGAGCAGCCGCGGCAGGCCAAGCCGCTGCCCCCATAATAGGGTGGCTGGTCGGACTCACCGCCACCCCTGAAGGGAGCTCGGCATGGGCGCAGAGTGCCCTCGGGTCTCCCCTTCTCGGCAGCCATGCTTCCGCAGCCGCCCCTCCTCCCGGATGGTGCCACACAATGCCTGTGGGGCGGCACCCTTCTTCTTCTTTCTCCCTGCGCAGGCGCAGGGCGGAAAATTCCAGTCTGCCCTTTTCCCCTCCCCCGACAGCAGCAACAGCCAGGCGTGGGCGGAAAAATCCAGTCTGCCCTTTTCCCTCCCCCCGACAGCAGCAACAGCCAGGCGTGGGCGGGAAACTCAAGTCTGCCCTCCACCCTAGCAACAGCAGCCACCAATCCCTAAACCCTGCCCCTTCCCCCAGCAACAGCGACAGCCAATCCCTAATCACCACCCCTCCCCCGTCCAGTACCTCCCACTGACCTTTTGCCGGCAACCAATCAGAACAGGGCATGGCTTCGACCAATCAGCCTTCCTCAGCCCCTATAAAACTGTTGCCTCTCCCTCAATAAAGTGGACTTGTGTGTTTACCTTGTCTCCACGGTAGTTCTTCTGCTGTGCGCCCTCCAGTCCTGAGAGCCCCCGACAAGGGCCTGGCCTCCCTTGTCCCCAGTTCGTCGCCTGCTTCTCTGGGCAACCCCTTCGTGGCCGGCTTCGCGGGGCGACCCCGTCAGCCGAACCGCGCAACCCCTGTGAGACCGACCTCTCGTCTGCTGCCGGACCGACCCCTCGTCCCAAGTGGGACCGACCCCTCGTCCCAAGCGGGACCGACCCCTCATCCAGAGCTGGACCGACCCCTCGTCCGCAGCCAGACCCCACCTCTACCAACCGAGCAAGCCGCCGCATATATCTACTGAGAAAATTTATTTATTTTTTACAAAATTTCTTATCCTGGCATCAGGAATTATTGTCAACATTATTTCAGGGCCAAAATACTAAAAGAACTGAAAAATGTAAATATCTAGCTTTGTTTTTTATTTTGTTTTATTCTAGAAAATATTGGGGCATGGCAAGTTAGAACTGTCTGAACAATATTAGAGTATGAAATTATATTTCAAAATGACTAAGACATTTTGAAACCAGTGTTTTTTGAAGTTATCTAGAGATTGAGGTATGATTAGGCAAAATAAAAAGTCCAGGGTTAGTATATCCTACAAGTGCAGATTTGTTGCACAATAGATAAAGAACTGGGGTTATGCTTTCCCAACTTAACTGAGAAGGTTCAAGTTAAATTACCTTAACAGATCCTGGAAAGTAGGAACTGTGTTTTATTTTTCTTTCTTTCTAGGACCTAGGGAAAAGTAGGTTCTGATTCATCCACTTATTAATCCATCCAACAAACCTTAATGAGCTGCTCAATAAATGCTGGTTGAGTGAATGACAGAATAAAAACTTAACTTTAACACCAGAAAAATTATGACTCTTATCTCATAGAAAACCATGCCTAAAAGGCACTTTTGTGAAAATTGACAAGCTGATTCCAAAATGCATAATGTAAAATAACTAATTAGCCTTAACAATCTTGAAGAGGAATAACAAAATTGGATACTTATAATACCAGATACTAAGAGTCACTATAAGGGTACAGCAATCAAGACATAGTGTTAATGATGAAACAATAGGCAAATACATCAGTGGAATAAAACAGAGTCCAGAAACAGATCCAAATACATATGATTCCCTGATTTATGAGAAATATACCACTGAAAGTCAGTGTAAGAAGAGAGAGTCTTTTCAATAAATATGCTGAATAAATCAGAATATCTGAATGGAAAAAATTAATCTTAACCTATCTCACAATATATGCAAAATTACTTTGAAATGTTTCATAGAGTTAGCTATGAAAGTTAAAGTAACACAGCCTTTAGAAGAAAACAGAGATCTTCACAACCTTGGGATATAGGTAACTTTTCTTAAACTGGATGCAAAAATGCTAGACATAAAATAAAATATTGATAAATTGGCTTCATTAAAAGTCAGAACTTCTGCTCATAAAAACACACCCATAAGGGAAAGAAAAGGCAAACTACCGACTGCAAGAATATATAGTTTATATAGTGTTTTGATTGTGAATACATGTATCCAACGAAGTACTCCTAATGAGAATTTATAAAGTATGCCCACAAAGCAATGAGAAAAACTCAAATCAACCAATCTTAAAATGGGCAAAAGACCTGAATACGCATTTCACAAAAAAGATATCCAAAAATTCAATATACAAATGAAAAGTTGCTTAACATTGCTTTCTTTGTGGGAAATGCAAATTATAACCACAATAAGATAACACTATATCTTCATATGAATGACTAAAATTAAAAAGACTGACAAGACTAAGTATCGATAAAGATGCAAAGTAACTGGAATCCATATATTGCTAATAGTAATGTAAAATGGTACTGCCACTTTGGGAAACTTTTTGACAATAACTACTACTGCTAAACATATGTTTACTCTATGATCCAGCAATTTCACTTCTAAGTAAATACTCAAGAGAAATGAATGCACATGTCTGTTAAAAATCTGTACAAAAATGTTCAGAGACATTTTATTCCTAATAATAAAAAATCTGGAACATTCCAAAGGTTTCTGAGCAGGAGACTAGCTAAACAAATCATGGTATATTGGTAAAATATATTATTACTCAGAAAAAAAGAAAAGGATAAGAAAGAGGAGGGGAAGGAATGAACTACATGCAACATGGATGAATCTCGAAAACATAATTATGAGTAAAAGAGGGAATTGTAATTTTTTTGTGTGTAAAGACTATATACTCCATGAGTCCATTTATATGAAGTTCAAAATAAGGCAAAACTATTCTGGTAGTTCTATAATAATAGAAGTCAGAATAGATAGATACCTTGGATCCAGGGAAAAGATGCTGTTAATGTTTGAGAAGGGGACTGAGGGAACCTCCTGGTGTTCGGGAAATGTTCAATATTTTGATCTGGGTAGTAATTACATATATGTAAAAAGCCATCCATGTGCATACTTACATTTTGCCCACTTTGCTGTAGAGACGGTATACCACAATTTAAAAAATGCATGCTTTACTAAGAACTAAAAGATTATATATGTATATATATACAGCTGTGCCTATATAGCTATATGTATATTTATATCTGTATCTATGAAAGAATCACTTCTTGATGATAATCAGTTCTTCTCAATTATTGATGCTAATGGAGAAAATAGTAGCATGCGAGGATCATTGAAAATAAATAGCTATTAAAATATGTCATTTTGGCTTTGTAATACACATATGCTCCTTTTTTACTATAGACTTATCTTTCTAATTATATATTGATTAGTTTATTATTACAATAATTTTCATTCTGTGTATACAATGTCTAGGTAGTAAGGAAAGATGGTTCTAAATCAATTAGATTATATGAGGAAATCAGTCTAGAATTCAGAATTTACTGTAGCTAACACAATAACTAAATAATCTGCATGTTCTTCAGCATGTTAATCTAAATTTTTTCAAAATTAATCAATGGGCAATCTGCATCAGAAATACCTGGAATTCTTATTTAACACTCCCACTTCAGGATCTTCTCAAATGAGAGAGTTTTGGGATCTGCATGTTTAACAACTCTCTTAGGTGATCCTTATGTACACTATAATTAGCAAACCACTGTCTAGGTCACTAAAATTTAGCATGCTTCAGAATCACCTAGAGAGCTTGTTAAAGCACTTGCTGGATCTCTACCCTATGGGTTTATTAGGTCCGGGGTAGGACCTGAGAATGTGCTCTTCTAACCAGCTCCCAGGTTGTACTAATACCCTTGATCTAGGGATCAGACTTTGAGAAGACGAGTCTAGGTTACAATGGATGAGTTATTTAGATTTTGTTTTAATTAGCTGAGGTATTTATTTGCTCTGTTGAAAAAAAAAATATGTAACTTTGGCCAAATTATATATTTTTAAAAACATAAATTCAGTTGTTCCTTCCAAATGAGAACTGTCTAGCTTTCTCCTGCTGAGATTGGGGAGTAATCAGTCTGTCATGTAATTATTGTTATCCATCTTTCAGGTTACCTGATAGAGCAACTCACCACTGAAGCCTTCCTCAGGCTCTGCAGATGTCCCTGGATCCAGCTCAGGTGATTATAGGTAAGGAACAAGTGTAGATTCTAATACTTTCATGGAAGAATCCCCTCAGAGAAATGAGAGCTCTATGGATTTAACAAGGATTATTAGATGAGAGCTGGGGCTTCCGATTATGGTTTGAAGTATGTACCTAAAAAAGACATGTTCAAGTCCTAACCCACAGTTCTGTGAATGTGAAGTCATTTGTAAACAGAATCTTTGAAGATGTTGTTAGTTAGGATGAGACCAAACTGGGTTAGGCCAGTATAACTGGTGACTTTACATGGAGATAAGGAGAGGAAATATGTCCACAGACATAGAAAGAGAGAGAGAAAGGGAGAAGAGAGAGAGAGAGAGAGAGAGAGTGAGAGAGAGAGAGAGAGCGAGAGAGAGAAAGAGAGAGAGCGCTACCCACCAGACACCAGGAGAGAGGAACAGTCTCCCCTTTTAAAGGGTGCAGAGCCCTGGACATATCCTGATTTCAGACTTCTGGTCTCCAGACCATGACACAATATATTTCTGTTGTTTAAGCCAACTGGTCTGTGGTAATTAATTAGTTACAGCAGCCCTGGCAAGCTAAGATACCTCCTCTCCCTAGAGAGGTGTATTTCTTCTCCTTGGGGAGTGGGGATCTTTGGGATTCCCTGCCTCTATCACCCATCCCTGTCTGAGAGATAAAATGGTCTTTTGTTAGTTCTCTTTTCCCTGCCTACCACAAATTCACAAATTACCACATTTTCAACTTGAAACTCTCCTCTTCTGGTTTCTAGGACCCTGTATTATATGGGGTCCTTCTCAGATTTCTCTAACCACAGTCTCCACATTTTCCCCTAAGTCCTGCACTTAGCTCTTTGCCCTTTTCTTATATACTCCCCGTTTACTCATATTGTATTGGATAATGCTTCTATGTAAAGGCTACCCAAATCCTCTTGTATTAGTCAGCCAAAGGGGTGCTGATGCAAAATACCAGAAATTGGTTGGCTTTTATAAAGGGTATTTATTTGGGGTAGGAGTTTACAGTTACCAGGCCATAAAGCATAAGTTACTTCCCTCACCATAGTCTATTTTCACGTGTTGGAGCAAGATGGTTGCTGATGTCTGTGAGGGTTCATGCTCTCTGCGATCCTCTGGGCTCAGCTCCTCTGTTTTCTCTACAAGGTCAGCTGTAGACTATGAGGCTCCCTAGGCTTTGCCTCTCTCCACAAGATCAGCTGTAAACTATCAGGTGAATGGCTTTGTCTCTCTCCCTGGGATTTCTGCCATGTCTCAGGAGCCATCTCTATTCCTCTGTGTTCTTCTCCTGGCTCGGTCCTCTCTTCCTGGGGCTTGCTTCTCTTTCCTCTGTGTGCTGATTTCCTGGGGCTCCAGCTTAAGACTTCAGCACCAAATTCCAACATCAAAACTCCAACATCAGAAACCCTCAACTCTGTCCTTTGCTACACCTTTTTTTTTTTTTAGATGTTACTTACATTTATTTATTTATTTTTTTGATTTTGTAAAAATATTACATTAAAAAAATATGAGGTCCCATTCAACCCCACCTCCCCCACTGCACCCCTCCCCCCCCAGCAACACTCACTCCCATCATCATGACACATCCATTGCATTTGGTAAGTACATTTCTGGGTATCTCTGTACCTCATGGTCATTGGTCCACATCATGGCCCACACTCTCCCCCATTCCATCCAGTGAGCCCTGGGAGGATTAACAATGTCCAGTGTTTGCCCCTGAAGCATCATCCAGGGCAACTCCAAGTCCCAAAGGCGCCTCCACATCTCATCTCTTCCTGCCATTCCCCATACCCATCAGCCACCATGTCCACTTTTCCCACTCCAATGCCACCTTTTCTCTGAGGTCCTTGGATTGGTTGTGTCCATTGCACCTCTATGTCAAGAGGAGGCTCAGATTCCACATGGTTACTGGATGCAATCCTCCTGCTTTCAGTTGTAGGCACTCTAGGCTCCATGGTGTGGTGGTTGTCCTTCTTCAACTCCATCTTAGCTGAGTGAGGTGAGTCCAATAAATCAGATTGTAGGAGCTGGAGTCTGTTGCAGCTCAGGGCCTGGTTATCATATTGTCAGTAAAAAGATTCAATCCCCTAAATATATCTGAAACCCCAATACCAACTACAATTCCAGTAAAGTAGCATGATAGTCTTATGAAAAGAGATCCCCTCTGGGTCCAGTTTCATCATGCAGAAACACCAGCTCCAAAGAAGGGTCATCTGACATGGCAGTGAACCCTATCTGCCATGACCATAGAACCCGTGGGTCCCTTTAGCCCTCAAAGGAACCAAAACCTGGGGATTGTATCTACTTTATCTGTCTCTTAGACTCTGCTCAGTTGTGCATAAGGGCAATCCTTCTGACAGCCTCCAGACTCTTTTATTTTAGAGACTCATAGCCATATAAACTCATTTCTCCTTTCTATTCCCCCCTTACATTAAATCAAACAGCATTTTAAAGTCATATTATTCTATGTAGACAGGGATATTCTACTGATCCGCATCGAACCTTCAATTCAAGGTCATTTTCCAGTTGCATTATCAGTTGTTAGTTGATAGTGATCCCTCCGTGCCAGGGAGGCTCATCCCCGGGTGTCATGTCCCACGCTGGGGGGAAGGCATTGCATTTAGATGCTGAGTTAGGCTTCGAGACTGGCCACATTTGAGTAACATGAAGGCTGTCAGGAGGAAATTCCCAGGCACAGTGCTACTCTAGGCCTTGTTCTTATTTCAGGCATATAGGCTCACAAGCATAGTCATTAGTATCAGGGGCTCACTGTTGGACCCTCATTCCTTCTCGGTCCTTGCCGCTGTACTTGGGGGACTGCCACTGCTCCCCTAGGGACCACGGCACAGCACCCCCGGCCAGGGACCCAGTACCCCCCCAGCTTTAGTTTTTAATTGTTGCCACTATGAGTATATCCAAACATTGGCTGACACTGTGGGCACCAAGGGGATGGGAAAACGGATGTTAAATGTGTGTAACCAAGGTAAATGTGGGGTAAGAGAGGAGTTTTGTGAGAGTACACAAGAATGGATATAAAATATGTAATATTACATCATAAACATATAGGGGATGACAGAATGATAATGTAAAACATAGGATAACTAAAAATGTTAGAAAACTGCGTGTTCTAAAGTATGCACCACAATGTAAGCACAGATATCACCTGGTTTGAAAGCTATTGTCTCAGACTCTGTACATCACTTTAAGTAAATATGTTGTGAATAGGCTGTTAGAGTATCACTGTGGAAGGGAAAAGGTTTTGTGGTGGATGTGTGGGAATGCTGTGGTCTAGGGCTCTTGTGAAGAGAAGTTCAATAATTAGGGGGAAAAAAAAAAGGAAAAGAAAAAGATAGGATGTAGAATTTTTCCAAGTCAACACGTATTCTTTGCTACACCTTTTATCTGTCAGTCCCCACCCCTTGGTGGGTGGGGACTCAACACCTTAAAGACGTGGCCCAATCAAAGCCCTAATCATAACTTAATCATGCCCAGGAACAGACCAGATTACAAACATAATCCAATATCTATTTTTGGAATTCATAACCCTATCAAACTGATATACCTCTCTAGAACAAACCTCAAACACAAACTCTGGTGTTGCATTCTAACTCAGTGTAAGAAAACAATCAATGAATAAGTATGTGAATACAGAATGAGGTGCTGCACAAAATCTCACCTTGATGTTCCGTAAGTTTCTGTTTGTTATGACTCCAAACCAGTTCTTGCTCTTCAACCAAAACTAAATCTTTCATAACATTCTCCTATGTCCCTTACATTAGTGTCCCATTTTCTCAAAAATCTCAGCTATGTCTTTTTTGCCATCCTCCTCATCATTTAATAAGATTTGATGTCTTTCTTTTTCACAATATCTCCCTGTCATCTCTCTTATAGTTATTCCTGTCCTCATTTAGATCTTTTTTTTTCCTTCTTTACTTTTTTTTTAATGTTACATTAAAAAAATATGAGGACCCGAGAAAACCAGCAAGATGGCAGGGGAATAAGGAGCTCCTAGAGTAAGCTCCTGCTACAGCGCAATTAGCAAACACCTAGAGCTCCCTGCAGCTAGCTGAAACACCTGTTTGGGGGCTCCAGGAGACCAGAAGAACATCCTGCAATGTCCCTGGGAGAGTAGAAGGAGGAGACTACCCATTTGCAGAGAAGACTTGTAAATAGAGCACTCCACACCCCAGAGACCAGTGCCCATTCTCCACTGGAGGCACAAGCTGCCTCAGGAGCTATTCCATGGCTGAAATTAAAAGCTCCATTTCCCCAAAATGGGGGAGGAAGAGACGATTGGGCACCAATTTCAGCTATGATGAGGAAATTCAGTGGACTACAGGATGATCCTGAGAAGAGCTAAAGTTTGAGTTTGCCCAAGTCAGAAAGAAGTGGGGAGCTGCCATCTTAACTCCACACATGGCATGAAGGGATGCAGGGTGGACCAAAAGTCCCAGTGCTGGTGGGGACTGGCTTCTTCCCATCCAGATCATATTGCAGGTCTAGCCTAGGCCCCAGTGCCACCTCCAGCAGGGAGGAAGTTGCAGGGACCTGTGCCAGCCTCTCCCCCAGGCCAAGCCGTGGAGACTGGTGATTATCCTACTCTGGTGGCACAAGCCGCCTTAGGAGCTGTTCTGTGACAGGAATTAGAAACTCCATTTCCCAGAAACAGGGGAGGAGGAGATGGTTGGCTGTCGATTTCAGCTACTGATAGGGAGACTTGGCTGGCTAAGAGATAACCCTGGGAACAACCTTAAGTCAGAAAGAGCCCAGTAGCCACCATTCTGACTCCACCCCCAGCCTGAGGGGAAGCCGGGCTGAGAGTTTCTTTCATGCAGATCAGCCTGCAGCCTGCCTAGGCTTCAGCACCACCTCTGGTGAGAAGGAGCCTGAGGATCCCTGCATCAGCCTATACAGGTTACTGCAGGGAACTTCAACTGGCATAGACTGAAAATCAGAAGGCTACCAGGGCAACTGCAGTCATCCTAGAACCTGTACTGCATAGATTGCTGCCCACGTCTGCAGCTCCATCCCTGCCCCAGGTAGAGGAGAAAGGGGTGTGAAGCTTCATCGGTCTCTCTCAGCAACTACAGTCTAGGCCTGCATATGGGTTATTCCACATAGCTGTGACTCTGTCCCTACTCCTGGCAAAGAAGAAAGTTGGAGGAAGCTTCATTGGTCCCTGGTGCAATGAGGGCAGCTTGAGCCTCCACAGTTTACAGCACCAACTACATGCTTGGCTCCTACTGCATAACCAGCAAGGGAGAAACAATAGGAGACCCTAAACTAGATAGAAAAACTGCACCCAGAAAAAATATTCTAGTAAGCCAGATGTGAAGACATCAACAAAAAATGACAATCCACACCAAGAAACAGGAAGCTGTGGCTCAGTTAAAGGAACAAGATAAGCCTCCAGATGACATAAAGGAGTTGAGACAACTAATTATAGATGTTCAAACAAATCTCCTTAATAAATTCAATGAGATGGCTAAAGAGATTAAGGATATTAAGAAAATATTGGATGAGCACAAAGAAGAATTTGAAAGCAGACATAGAAAAATAGCAGAGCTTAAGGGAATAAAAGGTGCAATCAATGAAATTTTAAAAAAACACTGGAATCATAGAAGAGCAGATTTGAGGGGGCAGAAGAAAGGATTGGTGAGCTTGAAGAAATGGCCTCTGAAGGTGAACATATGAAAGAAGAGATGAAGGAAAGAATGGAAAAAATTGAACAAGGTCTCAGGGAACTAAATAACAGCAAAAGGCAGGTAAACATATGTGTCATGGGCATCCCAGAAAGTGAAGAGAAGGGAAAAGGAGCAGAAGGAATATTTAAAGATATAATGGTAGAAAATTTCCCAACCCTATTGAAGGACATAGATATCCCTGTCCAAGAAGCACAATGTACTCCCATCCAAAAAAATCTGAATAGACCAACCCCAAGACACATACTCATCAGAATGTCAAAGGCCAAAGACAAAGAAAGAATTCTGAGAGCAGCAAGAGAAAAGCAGTGAATAACACATAAGGGATATCCAATAAGATTAAGTGCTTATTTCTCACCAGAAACCATGGAGGCAAGAAGACATTGGTCTGATATATTAAAGATACTACAAGAGAAAAACTTCCAGCCAAGAATCTTATATCCAGCAAGACTGTCTTTCTGAAATGAGGACGAGATTAGAATATTAACAGATAAACAGATAAACTGAGAGAACAGATTAACAGAAACTGAGAGAATTTCTAAGCAAGAGACCAGATTTTCAGGAAATACTAAAGGGTGTGCTAGAGCCTGAAAAGAAAAGACAGGAAAGAGGGGTTTGGAAGAGAGTCTAGAAATGAAGATAATATCAAGAAAAGTAAATAAAAGTGTCAACAGAGTGGTGAAAATAATATATGACTGATAAAACTCAAATAGTCAGGAATAAACTTAACCAATGATGTTAAGCACTTGTAGTCAGAAAATTACAACTCAATGTTAAAACAAATAAAAAAAGCACTAAATAGCTGGAAGAACATTCCATGCTCATGGATTGGAAGACTAAATATCATTAAGATGTCATTTCTACTCAAATTGATATACAGGTTTAATGCAATCCTGATAAAAAATTCCACCAGCATTAAAGAAAAAATTGAAAACACCATCATTAAATTTATTTGGAAGGGTAAGGAGTCCTGAATAGCCAGAAACATCATAAAAAGAAAAAGTGAACCCTCATCTCCAGACTTTAAATCATAATACCTACCTATAGTGGTAAAAACAACATGGTACAGGCCTAAAGACAGACACAATAGACCCATGGAACCAAATTGATAGTTAAGAAACAGACCCTCACAGGTATGGTCAAGTGATTTTTGACTAGCCTGTCAAACTCATGTAGCTTGGGCAGAACAATCCATTCAACAAATGGTGCTGAAAAAATTGGACATCCACAGCTGAAAGAAGGAAAGAAAACCCCTATCTCACACCTTATCCAATAATTAACTCAAAATGGATCAAAAACCTGAAAATAAAAGCAAGAACCATAAAACTTCTAGAAGAAATTATTGGAAAATATCTTCAAGACCTGGTGATAGGTTGTGGATTCTTAAAGGAGATAAGAGACGGACTGAGTGGACTACTGATGTTTAATGTATGCAGAAGTTTTAATTAGCTTTACTGTAAAATTGAGGAAATGTATAGAGTGGATGGTAACACACAGTGAGTAACAACTAATTTATAAACGGGGATGTGACTGAAAATGGTAGTCTAATTATGTAAATGCCAATTGACAGAATGCTTGAGAATATTCTAAGAACTGGATAGCACAGTAAACCAAAAGGTGGATGAAAATTGTGGTTGATGGTACAAATGCAAGAATGTCCTTTGTTAGCTTGAACAAATGTATATCACTACTGCAGGGTGTTGGGAATGTGGAGAAGCATGGGAAAAATACAGCTGGAATGACCTATGGACTGTGGTTAGTAGTAATAATATAATATTCTTGCATCTGTGCAAAAGATGTACTATGCTAATACTGAGGCAGTATGGAAAATGTGATATAAATGTATACTGTGGACATGGCAATAATCAGATGATATTATTTTATCTGTAGCAAATGACACACCACATTGCTGTGTGTTGATGGAGGGGTATTGTTTGGGAATTCTGCACATGTGCATGATGGTTTTATAAGTTTACAAGTTCTGCCATAAAAAAATATATTTAAAAATAATAATAGGGTGGGTTGGGGGAAAAACACACCAAATGTAAGATAAGGACTATGGATAATAGTAAGATTTTGACCATATTCTTTCATAGTTTATAACATACATCTCATGACAATGCAAGGTGTTGGTGGAAGGTTGATGTATGGGACCCCTGTATTACATTATGCATGTTTGTTTTGTAAGTTCACAACTTTTGCTATAAACTTAATTGTTTATATATGTTCATATATAAATGATATAAAGATAATAATTGGATTGGTTAGGGGAAAAATGTTTAGTAGTAATACTTTGACAATGCTCTTTCATCATTAGTTAAAAAGGTTTAAAAACAATGCAAGTTATTGGTGGTAGGGTGAGATGTTATATATGTTTGTTTAATGTTATATATGTTTGTATTGTAAGTTCACAACTATTATAGATTTATTGTTTATGTGTGTTTATGTATGAGTGGTATATTTCAATAAATTTAAAAAAAAATCTGAGGTCCCCATATATCCCCCACCCCTCACCCCACTCCTTCCATATCAACAACCTCTTTCATCATTGTGGCACATTCGTTGCATTGGGTGAATACATTTTGAAGCACTGCTGCACCACATGGATAGTGGTTTACATTGTAGTTTACATTCTCCCCCAGTCCACCAGTGGGCCATGGTAGGACATACAATGTCCAGCATCTGTCACTTCAGTACCACCCAGGACAATTCCAAGTCCTGAAAATGCCCCCACATTATATCTCTTCTTCCCTCTCCCTACCCTCAGCAGCTACTGTGGCCACTTTCTCCACATCAATGCAACAATTTCTTCCATTACTAATCACAATAGTTCCAGAGTAGAATATCAGTAAGTCCACTCTAATCCATACTCATTCCTCCATCCTGTGGACTCTGGGATGGTTATGTCCACTCCATGTCTATATCAAGAGGGTGCTTAGATTCCACATGAATAATGGATGCATTTCTCCTGCTTGCAGTTGTAGGCACTCTTGGTTCCCTGATGTGGTGGTTGACCTTCTTCACCTCCCTATTAGCTTGCTAGGGTAAGTCTAATAAACCAGATGGTAGAAGTTGCAAGTCTGTTGAAGTTCAGGGCCTGACTGTCACATAGACAGTCCAGAGATTTAGGTCTCTTGAGTATACACCAACCCCAGCACCAACCACCTCCGGTAAAAGTAACAGAAGAGACATGTGTAGAAAGGTCATATCTGAGTTCAACTCCATCACACTCAGGAACACAAACTCCAAAGTAGGGCCAACTGACATGGCACTGAGCTCGAGCCTTCTGCCATGACTGTAGAACCTGAGGGTCTCTATAGCCTTCAGGAGAACCAATACCTGGTCTTCTATCTACTTTGGCTGTCTCTGGGACCCTGCTGAGATGTACATAAGCATTACCCCTCTGATGATCTCCTGACTCTATTTTGGAGACTCATCGCTACAGGGATTACTACCAAGCACCAGCTGATGATGTAGCTAGAAAAAGACCTTGAATAAAAGGTTCAATTCAGACCAGCAAAATATCTCAGCCTACATTTAATATCAGGAGTTAAAAACTGCTTTATGACTTTGGATAAAAAGGGGAAATGGAAAGGACAAATGAGTTTATATGGCTATGAGTCTCCAAAAATATTCAGGAGGTCATTTAGGTCTTTAACTAAGTTTTGTCTAGATTGTTGACTGCCTCATAAATAAGCCTCAAAAATTGGAAATCTGTTCAATGCTTTGACTCTTATCTCTTTGTGTTATTGCTCCAGTTCAACTCCTAGCCTGCAATTTTTCTCCCTTTACGCACTCTCCATGTAAGATCTTACTCCTAAAACAGCATCTAACACCTATGATGTCTGGCAATGCAAATCCTCTCTCTTTAACCTAGACTCACTCTAATTCCAAGTGATTTTAAAGATTTCCATCTATATGTCTAAAAGCCAATTGACTGGCTGCCAACAGGCCTCACAGTATTGAATTTGGTGAATTTACCAAAATTCAGGACCAAGCCTGGACCTTGATCTTGCCAGTGTTCCAATGCCAGTCTACTTTGTAAACAACATATAAGGAAACCAAATGATCCTAAGGTGTTTAATTAAATTGCCATTTAAATTTTTTTCAATAAAAATGCAACTGTCATGTGGATCAGTACATCTACAAAAACAGCTATCTCTCTTTCTCAACATATCAATAGAAGTTAAATGTTAAGTAGACTGGAACAGAAAGGTGGATATTGAAGCAGGGCTATGAACTCACTGGACAGATCATATCTAGACTAAAAAGAAACAATGTTCAACATCTCTGCCTGTGTGAGAGATTACATCTCTGATGATACAACAGCTCCTGTCCCTAGATTCAGTCGTTTTTTTCAATGAAAACTGCTGAACACATACCACCAACTCTACTTTTGACCAATTATCTTAAAAATTTATCGTGTTTCAGATTGACACAAATAGTTGTTAGATTAATTATCCCACAGCAGTTATATATATGCTAATATAACTTGACTTTGCTGTACTTCCAGTCTCTGGTTAAGAAAACATTCCATTTAGCATTTATATAACTAATCCTATCCTTTAAGTGTAATATTACAGATTAGTTCACTGGTTTTGGGGGAGCCCTATCTACATGCCAGTATTCTCAATCTTGATTAATGGAATCACTGTGCACCCAGTTTCTCATAATCTTAGTCAACCTTTTGATTTCCTCTACTCCTTGGCTTCCATATCAAATCTAACACCTGCAACAGCTGCCCAACATCCTCTTTGTTTCATCTTTTCCAAAACCAATCTCAATACTGGTGTCAATGACAAGTACTGCCTGTTAGTTTCCTTATTCAAAGGTTTCAATGTCTTCTATTCTTTTAAACGTCTTGGTATGAAACACAAGCTGTTCTTGATCTGAGCCTGTAGACTTCTTCAACCTCACCTTTACTGCTCACATGCACCAGCACATGGGAGGAATTGCTGGCAGTACCCTAAACATACCATGATCTTTCTCCTGACCTTGCCTTTATGCGCAGTGACCTGGACAACTTGGTCAGAAGTCCTGACCATCTTCTGAGACTCAGCTCAGATGTCACTGCCTTTTCTAAAATGAACACTATTTAATAGAACAATGATAAATGGTCAACCTAAAAATAACATTTGGAAAACAGAAATTGGTGAGAAGTATGATAAAACCCACCCATAACTCCAACAACTAAAGGTAATAACTACTAACATTTTGTCATTCCTTTCAATTAAAAAAAAAAAACATAAAAAGAATGCTGGTTTTTATTTTCAATGAAAAAAGCAAGCATTTTTCTTTGTATCCCCTCCTTTGTTTCTTTAGCATCAAAATATATGAATGGGGATGCAGATGTGGCTCAAGTGATTGAGCTCCTGCCTACCATTGGGTTCAGTTCCCAAAGCAACAAGCAAGATAGTGAGCTGGTGGGACTGGCAGGTGCAGTGAACTGATGCAACAAGATGACACAACAAGGAGATACAAAGAGGAAAGACAATGAGAGACACAACAAAGCAGGGAACTGAGGTGGCTCAAGTGATTGAGCGTCTCTCTCTCACATAGGAGGTCCCAGGTTCAGTTCCTGGTGCCTCCTAAAGAGAAGACAAGCAGACACAGAGAGCACACAGTGAATGTACACAGAGAGCAATAGCAAGCACAAACAATTGGGGGGGTGGATAATAAATAAAAAACACTTAAAAATATATATATATATATGAATGTTTTGTGTATTTATCTTTGTTATTTTCTTATATTTAAGGTATTCAGATTTAATGGTACTACACAAATCATGCCAGAGTTGTGTCACTTACCTGTCCTGGGCCATTCTTTTATTTATTTATGCCATTGTTTCTTGAGCCATCTCCACATAATTTTTATTACCACAACTATGAGGTATATTTTACTTTCTTCTTTGCTTTGCATTACATTTTTTTTCTCAGTCATCAATGTTCATTCTTGTAAATATTGTTTTTAATTGTTTTCAGGCTTCCCCGAAATCCCTTATAAAATTTTACTTAAAATCACATTGAAATTATAGATTTATATTTAAAATATTGTTATCTCATTTAAAAGCATAATTTCTCTCTCTACTTATTCACATCTTGTTTTTCTGTTCTTTAATAGAATTTTAAATCTTCTATATAAAGGTGTTATATATTCTTTATGTTAACTTTTAAATCTTTAGAGTTTTGTTGCTACTGTGAATAACATCTCATTTTCTATTTTAATGTGTAATTGGTTGTTAGTAGAAAGGAATAACATAGATATTTACATGCTAATATTTCATTCAGTACACTTGCTAAACTATTATTAACTATAATGTTTTTTTCTATTGATTTATTGGTTTACTATGTGGATAACATTTGCAAAGGATGATAATCTTTAATTTCCTTTAAAATTTTTATACCTCTTTATTTTCTTACTGAGTTAAAGGAAATGTGTCTAATTTTTTTCTTAGTTGTAAAATTTGTTACAAACTTTAGTTTACAGGTTTTGTTGAATTAAGAATGTTTCCTTCAACTCCTTTTTTTACGAGAGTTCTTTCTTTTAACCGTGTTGAACATTATCAAATGCATTTACTGCACTTATTGAAATATAAATTGTAAATGAGATTGATAGGGTTTGATGAGGTCTTTAAATATCATTTCCATACCTTTAATGAGTATTGATCTATTAGACTTTGATATATAGTCTCATGCTCATTTTGGAACTTAATATTTTTGCAGAAATTTTTTACTTCATCTATTTGTTCATATTTACTGAGGAACAGCACTTCATAATATTCTCTTATTTTATTTAATTCTACTTTATAAATTCTGTTATATTTGTACCCCATGTTTTACTAGTAATTGCAAGATGAATAACCCTTATCATTAAATGCTTTGCAAGTTTTTTTTAAGTTTCTTATATTCCATTATTGGTTATGCCATGATTTATTTACCCATTACTGTGGCAGATCATATTTCCCAATCATGGCCACAATATATATCCCATCCCACATTATCTTCTAGTAATGTGACCTGGGAACTTGTCCCTTTTAGAGATAAAGCAGTTAAAAGCTGCCAAGGCAATATATCAGAAATGAGTTGGCTTTTACAATGGGGATTTATTAACATATAACCTCACAGTTCCAAGGCTGAGGAAAATGTCCAAGTCAAGACATCAGGTGAAGCTTTCTCCCAGAACACATGGATACCAATGATCCTAGACTCCTCCTGTCACATGGCAGAGCACAATGGTGTTTTCTGCCATTCTCTGCCTTCTCCTCCAGGCTCTTGTGCTTTCCATTTCTTTTGTGACTCTCTCTCTCCTGGATTCCATTGATTTCAGTTTGTTCTCATGGCTTTCTCTCTCTGCTCCTGAGTTATTCTTCGAGCTCCTGGGTCTTTTGTCTCTGCCTTGTCTTTGAATTCATTCCGTTTATAAAGGACTCCAGTAAGAGGACCAAGATCCACCCTGGATCATGCCTCAATGAAGTAATCTAATCAAAGAGCCTTACCTGAGGTAATTTAACCAAAAGGTCTCACCTGCAATAGGTTCACACCAACAGGAATGGATTAATTTAAGACCGTACTTTTCTGGGGTCCACAAAAAGCCTCAAACCACCACAAGGTCTATATACTCCACCATACACACTTTGAAAGTAGATGGGCTTTTGACTCATAGATGTCCAATAGAAGGCAGCAGAAAAATTCTGTGGACTTCCTAGCTGAGGTCAAATAAATGCAATGTAGCTTCAGCCTTGTTTGTTGGTACAGTGGCTTTTGGAGTTCTGTATTACCCTGTAAAATCTGATTACCCTGAGGCTGTCATGCTGAGAGGAAGCTCAAGCCACATAGAGAAGTGTCAACCACCCCTGCCATGATCTCAGCTGAAAGCCAAAATCAACCTTCATGCATATGAATAAAGACATTAAGTTTTGGGTACTATCTTACATAGTCATTAACTGGAACAGCTCTCTTTTTATTTTCCCCTCTAATATCCCTATCACTGCTATAAGAATCCTTTGAGGACACTTAATGGCTTAAAACAATAATTATATCACTTTTAGAGATTTTATAGTTTGGGAATTAGGATGAGGATGGTAGGGATGGCTTATCTCAGTTTTACAGTGTCTGAAGTCTCAACTTGGAAGACATAATTACTAGGGTGACTTGTGGACAGAAGCTTTAGTCATCTGAATGTTTCCTCAAAGGATTTTCTTTAGTAGATGTGTCCCCCAAACTTGGTTGCTCTCTTCTTTGTATTTAGAGCTCCCACCCCAATACCCAATCTTAATGTCAGTTTAATATTGCACTTCAATACCTTTAAATATTGGATAATAGAAATAAGTCATGTGGGATTCAAGATTTAGGTCAATCCAATACTTGATTTATCAATATGCTTGCAGCAAGAGTCACAGAATGGTACCCAAAATGATGGATTCAAAGTTTCCTAGCCCTAGTGTCACCTGCCAAGGCACAGTGGTTCCCTTTCTGCTTTCTCAATCCAAATCAGTTCATGATTTCTAAGACGAGAACTTGCACCTAATGTTTCTCTTAAAATGTAATGAAAGTTACTTTAATTATCCCCTTTTTGTTTCTAATCTGTAAAAGAATGTCAAAATCAGGTGTCTACTTCAGAAGTTTTGATTTTAGTTTCCTAAAAGAAAAATGTTATCTTTCATTTAGGATGCACTTAAGAGGGTTCTCTTCTGAGACAGAAAAATTCCTTGAAATGAAAGTCAGAGGTTATGAACACTTTTGAAGCAGTTGTAACATTGCCCTTCTGAAAACCTGTTTCTATTTCAATTTTAGTCTATAGCTCTGACTTTCCCAAGGACAGGTGCTTAGAACACAGCATAATTACTTTAAGATGGGCTATGTGTCCAGTTTTTTTCAAGGAGAATAAAAACATTAAAAGCCCCACACAGAGAAATCTCCAATTCAGAATCTGAAAGCTAATCTTTCATTCCATTCTTACCTATTGTTTTGATATAAAGAATCTGAAAGAACAGGCCAGATACCACTTAATTTAATACTCGACTCAATTTGGGTCTTGTACCATAAATAGATATGTAATCTAATATTTTTCAATATAAGTAATTTTTAAAGTTGATATGATAGTCCAAGAGGATGTTTCAGAATGATTGTTTAAGGAACAACTGTTGAAAAGACTTGCAGTTATACAATTCACACCAGCATTCATTCAGATTGACAAGGTACTACACTCCTGACCATGCAGTAAAAAAGTTTATATCCTCAGGATATCCGTAATTCTTTCCAAAGCTATCTTGTTCCAATGTTAGTATTTTCCTTAGTAACATACCAGAATCTTTGTCGTCATCAACAAATGTTTTTTCAGTCATTTCTTGAATTGATTTGTTCTAAGGGTACCAAGATAAGCTTCCTGAAGTCCTAAACTTCTCTTCCCAAGGAAAAAAAATTTTCCAGTAAAGAGTAAGAATTGTTTTGGAGCATGATTGCAACTGCCTTCCTCTCCCACAAACTTTGCTCCAATGGCTCATAACTCCACTAAGCTAGAATTTAAACAGTTTATAGTTAGAGATTTTATTCATTTTGAATTTTCCAGCTAGATATCTTAGACAAATCTAAAATTATTAAACATTGTACATTTATTCCCTCTAATTTCAGCCTTGATTTCATATCAAAGGAAAGAGGACTGCATTAGTTTCCATTCCTTGACCAATAACACAAAGCCCTATAACATACAAAAAAAGGATTTGTATTTTATGGCATAACTTATGAGAGCAAAGAAAATAGGAGAGAACATAATGGTAACAACATTTTGGAAACTAGAAAGCAGATCCACTAGAAAGCTAAACCCTAAACCAGCAGTCACAGTTTAGGAACAACTCAATTTTATACTGCAGAATTCTCAAAAGATTCAAATTAATGATACCAGTAACCTCTGCAGATGGAGGTGAAGACTGAGACTAAAAATAAAATTACAGCTGAAAGCCCTTTAAAGAAGGAGTTGCATCCACACATCTTCTCCCTTCTCTGTGCTGCTGGAAGACAGCTTCTTCCTCACTTCCTGGGAGTTTTAATCTCTGTAGAATATAAAATGCACTCTCTTTAGACTGAAGGATGATTTATGAAAATACGGGTGAGTGACGAGGCTTAGCTCTCTAAGCAGGAGATTAGAATCATCTTCTCTGAGGACTCTGATTAGTTAAGAAAAAAGGTCAGTAAGTACTGACACTGGAGGTCCTATGATAAAGCAGTCCAGCCAAATCACTCTCCGTGAAGCCGTTTGACAAGCCTCATACTTGCACACAGGGTTTCCAATAAACTGTTGAGTTCATTGCTCTTAAACTTGAGAAAGCACCCAACATTCCTGTAATGTTCAGAGAAACAGGAGAGGTCTTAGCTCCATAGAGGGTTGGAAAGTAAGTTGGAGGCAAAGAAGATGCTAAAAGCATGAAGAGAGAAAAAGCAGTTTTCCTAAGAACAATCATGAAGCAGAATGACTTGGATATTAGAAGGACAACATTGGGAGCTAGGCTAATGTCTCCCAGCTCTAAGGAAAAATGGTTTTCTATGTAAAATTCCATACCCAACAAATACCAACTAAATATGCGAGTAGAATAAAGTCAGTTTTCAGATAAGCAAGGTCTCCCTGGAGGTTGACCTCCACAAAAATGAGGGAGTAAACAAAAAAGAGAGAGACAGAAAGAGGTACTCAAGACAGAAAGACTTTGGGTCTAGGAAGCAAGGAAGCAACATAAAGGAAAAGCCAAATGTGAAAGCAGGTCCCAGACTGCAGTGCCCCAGTGGACCCAGTTGAGTCCAACTACATGAGAGCAGGTCATTAGGCTCTGGATCCCTCTTCAAGAGCAAAAAGATAATATACCACTATGTTTAATGAACTGAAAGGAGATGTAATAATATGGGAAATTGGGTGCAGGATATATGTGAATTCTCTGTACTATCCTTGCAACTTTTCTATAAATCCAAAACTAAGATAAAAATCTCCTTTAAAAAAATAAAAATATATTGGGATATGAGAATCAAGGATATATGCATATATACAGTGGGTGTTGGCCAGAAAAATGTTTAGCTTTCCTTTTCCTTGACACTAAAATTGGAAAATCAAGAGGCTAAAATGTAAATATGTTATTTAACAATATGGAGGTAAGTCTTAAAATACCAAGCTGTGGGTGAGTGTGGAGTGGGGAATGGGAGCAGTGTTCAGAGAAGTGCAGTTTTAGTAACAAGCCTTGTTACACTTTTTGACTCCAAATCGTGTGCATGTATAACTTGACAAAAATAGAAACTAAATTTAAAAGGAAAAGATTTGATCACCATGTATTATCCAGATTTCCCAGGGAAATTTTAATGTCAGATAATCTTTCCCATTGCCCCTTTCAAACCATATCTATAATGCTTCTAGATATAATTTTGTTTGGGACATCCAACCACTCTAAGAAAAGAGTAAACTAACAGTAGTAGGTTTACATGATTTACATATTAATGTTTGGATGTAAATCTCACTATTAAAATGATGTCTAAAAATATTGCCTTTGGGGAACAGATGTAGTTCAAGTGGTTGAGCATTGACTTCCCATGTACAAAGTCCTGAGTTTGATCCCCAGTACCTCCTAAAAAACAAAAAACAAACAAAGACCATCAATTCTCATTGGGGAACAGATACAGTTCAGTGGTTGAGTACCTGCTTCCTGTGTGTGAGGTCCTGGGTTCAATCCCCAATACCTCCTTTTATATATAGAGAGAGAGAGAGACAAAGGAAAGGTTTACTGTAGGAACTTTCTTTATGTGTATTTTGAATAATCTTTTGACTATCCTTAGATTATTAGCATATTGGTAAAAGTGGGGATCGACACGTGCCATTTCTCCCTCATAAGCACCAGGCAAGCAGTGAGAAAGATCTTATCCATCCTTAAATTATCTTATCTATGATTCCTCTAGGAAGAATTAAGTCTTCATCTATATAAATTGCATTTAAAGCTTTTTCTCTAGTTGGTAACTTGTGCCACTGTCACTTTTGTCCCAGAAAGAAAAATGTCCTTGTTGAAGGACATGTTCCTCTATGTAGATAGTTTCTTGGCTGTTCAGTGAATTTGGTAATATTATGCAGATTTCTTACATTGATTCAAATGTGTTTCAGTAACTGTGCCCTTGGAGTGGTTTGAGTTATCTTTAAAATATGTCCTCCTTCAGTATACACTGCACTGCCTCTGCCTTGATATCCTCTTGTCACCCATCATCCTCTCATGACTAAACCAGCAAAACTGAACTGTAATGGATGGATAGAAACTTGGTGGGAGAGAATGCAAAAGAATTTTAAGTCAAGGTCAAAATTCATTCTGGCTTTCCAAAAGAATCAATGTGTCTGAGACCTTAAGCTTTTTTCAAGCATCCACAAAATGAATAAATTATGAGTTTAACCTTGTGGATATTTTTAAGATATACTTTTATTCAAATTATAATTAACAAAAGGATATTGTGAATTAATTTATTTATTTAGATTTTTCTCCTTAATAAAACTGTTCATAATACCTGAAAAGGACTGCATCTAAACACTTTATCAGATCTCCCAATAATAAAATAGTACCCAAATTCTTGTAACTCCCCTTTCCTATTCCCTTTATTATTCAAGAAAAGATTTGTTATGGATCTGGATAATATGAAAAGCCACCCTTGGCACTGCCCCAGAAGTACAGTTATTGGTGGGAAAAATAAAGGCATTTAATTTAAGGCATCTTGTTCTAGGTCTGCAGATTAATGAAACCAAATTGGGAGAGGGCTAGAGGAGCCCACTCTAGTAATGAGCCTGTCAACCCTGTACCAACTGCATTTCTGACCTTCAGACAAGCACATCCTCACTCTTGTATTACAATCCAATAACTTATTTGCTGTGTCCTGCAGAGAAACCCTCATTTTTCTCCTAAACAAATTTTTTCCATATTCTTAACATTTTTCATCAATATTCATTAAAAGGGAAATAAAAATAATTGCTACAATTTATTGGGTCCTTACTCAAATATATTACCTCATTTTATTACAGCCCTATAGGTGCCATTATTATCCTATTTTACTGGTAAGGAAATTGGATCTTGAGAGGTTAAATAACATGCCCAAAGATTACAACCAGATGGGGACCGTTCAAATAGATATCAACACCTGTACCTTTAACCTCCATGTTATAGGTCTCTGATCATCTCTAGTCCCAACCCCTAACATATTCTACTCTCTTCTTATTGCCATTATTCTCTGAGACCCAGGATATAATCAAAGCTTCTGCAGGAATTTTATTGCCTAGGAAAGACTTTGCCCCTACCAGTATCTTCAGGGACAATTTTGGATTGATTCCTTAATCTCACATTTTCTGCATCTCTTCTAGAGCTGTTGTAATGCATATCACACCACACAGTAAGATGGCTTAAACAACAAGCATTTATTGTTTCATGATTTTAAAGGCTACAATTCCAATGTCAAGATTTCAGCAAGGCCATACTTTCTCTGAGAGTCAGTAACATCCCCTCAGTCTTCCAGCACAAAGCAATGCCCTTGGTCTCCTCCCTGTATTTCTTCCAGTTTCTACTGACGTCTGGCTTCTTCTGATGACTTTCTCTAACTGATTGCATCAGGATTCCTCTCTTTCTAAGACCTCAAGTCATAAAGAGCAAGGCCTTCTCTTATTCAATTTGGCCACACCTGAACAGGATCTTCAAAGATCCTGTTCACAGTTGAGTCCACACCTTAACTGATGGTAACACTTTCAAAGGTCCTACATCCAAATAGGTTCATAACCACAGGAATGTTGGCTTGACTTGATCATGTTATTTTTGGGGTATATAACTCAATCTCCAACACTTGGCTTCCATGATACTTTTTTGTTTTAATCTTGGTTTTCCTATCTGTCTGACTTTTTAATTGCCTGGATAATGTCTTTTTTCTCTTTTACTATATGTAACCTTCCTCTAGGTTTTATCTTTAGTTCCCTTCTCTTCAGTCTCTAGATTTTGTTACTTCCAGATATAATTTAAATAAGCGCAAGACAGATCATACCACATCACAGCTTGTAATATGTGTTTGCTATATTTTTTTAGAAGATTCAATCTGTTATAAAGAACTATAAAACAAATAGTGTGGAAGTTTGACATTATTTACGAATTCCAAAAAGAGATATTGATTATATTTGTAATCTGGTTTGTTCTTCTGGGCATGCTACCTGCTGACTGACTAAAATTCAAAGGCTTTACTTTTACTTGATTAAATCAAAATTAGGGCTTTGATTTGACCAGGTCATTAGGGCATGCAGGGTTGAGTCCCCATGCCCTTGGTGGTCTATATTAATGGACACTCAGTCAAGAACATGGAAGAAATAAAGAGAATAAGAGAGATCCATAGACACAGCAGAGGATAGAACTTTGATCCTGTAGCCCTGTGGAAGAGAGATGAGACATTTGCCTGATAATTTACAGCTTACCTTGTAAAGACATCCAGAGCAGCAGAGTACAGAAAGAAATGAGCCCTCCAGCATACAGCTGAGATCAGAAGCAGTAGGACCCATGGAGTCTTAAGAGGAAAGAGGAAAGCTGAACCCTCGCAGACATCACTCACAGTCTTGCCTCAACACCTGGCAACAGAATTTGGTGAGGAAGTACCTCTCATGGTATCTTGAATTGGACTCTTTAGGACCTTGTACCTGTAAACTTCTATCCTAAATAAACACCCTTTATAAAAGCCAAAAGATTTCTTGTTCTTTGCATCAGCAACCCTTTTGGGTGACTAATACTGAATTTGGTACCAAGAAGTGGAGTCATGCTTTTGCAATTACCAAAATGCTGGAACAGTTTTATAAATGAGTAAGGGGTATTTTTAGAGGAATTGTGAGATGCTTGATAAAAAAGGCCTACATTGCTTTGAAGAGATTATTGGTAAGAATATGGAGCCTGAAGTTAGTACTGATAAGGCCTTAGAAAAAAATTATGAAACTGTTATTGGAAACTGGAGAAAAAGTGATCCATGTTTTAAAGTTGCAGAGAACTTAACAAGATTGACTCCTGATGTTGTATGGAAGGCAGAATTTGAAGATGATGTGCTTGGATATTTAGCCAAGGAGATTTCCTAACTAAATGTGGAAAATGCAGCCCGGCTTCTCCTTCCAGCTTATAGCAAAAGTATTAGATGAATGAGATAAGTTGATAACTGAATTGTGGGTACAAAGAAAACAGAAAGTGATTCTGGAAATTCCAAGCCTGTGAAATTCAAGCCCCCAGATGATAGTACTGCATTTGAGGAATTAACTAAATTTGGAACTTGTAAAATACAGTTATCCAGGAAAGACTTGTGAAAAGTTTTACAACTGATGGCTTGAACCCCCTGCTTCCTGAATGTTAAACCAACAACCTTTTTGAGAGACCTGTTTGAACAAAACCTCTGTCAGCCTGGACTAAAAGGGACATGGAGGGAGAAGATGAAAGGGAAAATGACTTTAGGAGGAAAATCATGGAAGCTGTGATCTGGAATTAAGACCTCTCCTTGGGCCAAGACAGGAACCACACCCATGGGTACAGAGAGGGTGAATTTGCCTCTGCTGTTGAAGAAGGTAGATGTGCCAGGCTGCTGTTCAGGGAGAATTTTGCTACCCCAGGCTACAGAGAGGGTGAAGCACATTCCCCAAGGGTAAGGAAGAGTGAGGTGGACTCCCCATCAATCTGAGAGGGATAGGCCTGTCCCCCATAGATTAGGTGAGGCTGGGTTTCCAAATCATTGCTCTGTATGCCAGAGATTAAAGACAACATTGCCTCCACCACCCACACCTATTAAAATGTTTACTAATGCATAAAAGCCAACAAATATGAAACCACAAGGGATTTGAATGACTTCCATATTGTACTAAGGGTGTTGAGACTCTACCCCAGAGATTGGGTAAAGTGTGACCATCTCCCCAATGTTCTTGGGGGGTGAGGTTTGGAGCTTGGTTACCACCCAGATGCTTGATGAGGGTGGAACCAAGAAAATGACCATTGGGTAAGCTTGTGGAAAGGTTGGGTCTCCATGAGAAGAAATCATCATCTTAAGAATGACTCTCAAACTTTGAAATCTAATGAAGTATGCCCTGCAGGTTTACAGAGCTATAGGGGACCAGTGACTCATTTTCTGCAAAATTCTCCTATGATAATGCAGATGTTTAGCCTTTGTCTGCCCCTTTGTATATTGGAATCAGATAAATTGGTTTGTGAGTTTCACAGGTTTTCAGCCAGAAGGGATTTTGCCCCAAGACAAACTGTATTTCTATCAACTAATTGCAATGTGATTTTGCATAACATTGCTATTGAAATAAGGTCTTTTGAATATTGTAATGTCTTTTTGGAATTCAGAGGGTGGAGTGTGGCAGTTTGATATTATTTATGAATTCCAAAAAGAGATGTTGATTATGTTTGTAAACTGGTCTGTTCCTCTGGGTATGACACCCTTTGATTATATTAAATACAAAGGCTTTACATTTACTTGATTATATTAAGATTAGGGCTTTGATTCAACAATGTCAATTAAGTTGTGCAG